>NC_056750.1:339468792-339706604 GCF_019279795.1 Protopterus annectens
CTTTATACCTTTTTTATAGGTGGAAAAGAACTGTCCTATGGATTTACCTTTTCTATATCCAAATTGGCATTTATTTCCCAATATCGTGGATAGATATGGGTCATTCAACAGTATGGTCCAATATTTATCTACCACTTGTTTAATTTTACTTGTATTTGTGGCATAAGTTGTAATAAATCTAATCTCAGTAGATTTTCCCTTCATCTTGTCTTCTTTTTCTGTTAGCATATTATTCCTATCTATTTTGTGAATTTTACTTTTAGCCTCTTGAATATTATTAACTGGATATCCCCTAACCCTAAATCTATCATGTAGATCTTGTTCATATTTATGATACTCTCTTGTAGTTTAACATATTCTCCTTATACGTTGGAACTGTGCCTTAGGTATGTTTTTAATTATATGTGGTGGGTGGCAACTTTGTGTGTGTAGAATAGAGTTTTTAGAAAAAGGTTTCCGATGTAAAGTTGTGGCTATAGAGCCATCTAATAACTTGGTCACATTCACATCTAAAAAATCTACAGTGAACAAGTCAAGTTTCCCTATAAAGATAATCCCATATTCTTTAGAATTCAGATATCTTTTGAAACTATCCCATTCAATCTGGTCCCCATCCCACACTACCCAACAGTCGTCTAAATATCGATGCCACATTTTCAACTGTCCTGAATAAGGAAATGGTATGGTATAAATATAACATTCCTCCACATAGCCCATAAGCAGGTCAGCATATGTGGGAGCAAACATAGCTCCCATCGCTGTCCCTTTTACCTGTAAATACCCACTATTATTGTATTTAAAGGCATTATATTGCAAAACCAACCCCAATATTGTGAGCAAAAACTCCATTTCTGATGGCTTGTATTTACCTGATCTATTCATCCAATATTTAACTGCCTCTATCCCTGCCTTATGTGGGATACTTGTATAGAGCGATTGGACATCTAATGTTCCTATTAAACTATTGGTAGATATCTGTAGATCATCAGTAATAAAAATTCAGTGGTATTTTTTATTCTAGCTCTCATTAGGGTTAACAAAGGTTTAAGTTTGTATTCCAAATATTCGGATAATGGTTCTGTTAAAGAACCTCTTCCTGCCACTATAGGTCTACCTGGAGGAAAGTGTAAAGTTTTATGTATTTTTGGGACCAAGTAAAAATACTGGAATGTAGGACTATCCACTGTAAGTTAATGTGCTAACTCTTCACTAATCAATTGCTCTTGTACTGCTTTAGAAAGGTATTCATCTATAGTAGATTTAAACCCATTTGTAGGGTCTATTGGGAGGGGGCTGTAAAAAATTGGATCAGCTAGTTGTTTCTTAGCCTCTATTTCATAGTCATTCCTATCCCAAATTACAGTCGCTCCCCCTCTATCTGCCCTAGTTATAACCACTGTAGTATATGTAGCCAACCTGGTCATAGCAGTATATTCTTCCTTAGACAAATTATACTCAGTATTTTTAAATATCTCCCCCTGTTTAGTTTGCAATTCTTTCATTATTAGCTGTTCAAAGATTTTAACATATATATATATATATATATATATATATATATATATATATATATATATAAATATATATATATATATATATATATATATATAATATATATATATATATATATATATATATATATATATATAGAGAGAGAGAGAGAGAGATACACACACACAGATACATATATAGATATATATATATATAGATATATATATATATATATATATAGATATATATATATATATAGATATATATATAGATATATATATATTAGATATATATATATATATATAGATGGGTCCATATGACTTCGTCGACAGTTCATTTGGTCGACAGTTCATTTCATCGACAAGCATTTGCCCCCTACCCCAATGTTGTGCGACCCTGAAGTTGATGTATGTAGTTAAGGGGGGTGTGGGGGGCACACAATGCTTGTCGATGAAATGAACTGTCGACCAAATGAACTGTCGATGAAGTCATATGGACCCATATAGATATATATGTATGTACATGCATTTAATACACCAACTCCAAAATTTCCGTACCTTAAAGAAAAGGGAATATTTAGAGAAACAGCAAACTAACTTGGTATATGTACACAAAACTCAGCATTTTTGCTCATTCGGTCCCTGGGCTCGCAGTTATGAGTTTCAGAACAAGAAAAGGTTACCTCTATTTATTCAAAACAAGAAGCAACAAGCCAGAGTTCAGTGGGTGAAGGATGTCAGCCACCCTGGAATCATATATCAGGGACAGGGTCAGTTATCGAGAAGCCTAAACTGGAATCAAACCATGATCCATACAGATGTGCTTCTACACCTGCAAAGACAGGTGCTACCTGATGTTAAACAGTAAATGTACAGGAAGACTCAGTCTAGCTGCTGGGCCTTTCTCAGCTTAATAAAACAGAATTCAAGGTCAAACACCAACAGTTTACTGGGAAATTCAAAGGCTCTCTCTGTATACGAACAACAATCACTGTGCTCCTCAAGTCTCAAGCATGGGTAGGATGGTGCTGAAATGTCCGGACTCCCCTCTTAAAGTGGTTGCCTGAGAACACCTCCCTTAGTACCTTCAGTATAATCAGCTAGAGGGTGTGAGCTTGGTCCCTCATTAGCTGAAATCAGCAAACAGACTATAAGAGGTGAAAGGCCATCACAGAGAAAGACTTTGGAGAAGTCAGCTTTGGCCAATGCCTAGACTCACAAACTGTTACTGTCCCACTATGATCTAATTTTACCCCAATATTAAGCAAATGACTCAGCCCTTGGTTCTCATGCTGGCCACTCACCAAAGCTCTTAGTTTGCAGGAGAGGTACATTTACGCTTCTTGTAACTTCTGGTGGACACCTTAAACAATGGTACACTGCAGTAACAGTGCTGATCTGCAACTCTACGCTTCTCAGACATTGGACATGGAAACTTTTCAGTAATATATGTTGGGATCAAGATTCAAATTATGCAACTAGCAGAAACTATTTGAAGTGCACAGAGATTAAGCATGTTGCCTTAATCTTATAGTAAACCTTTCAAATCCTACCCCGCCTACCACAAGTGTGGAAGCTGAGGATTAAGACATGATGAGACTGAGATATCAGAAGAAGAAATCCCAACATTAAGGCCAATTTTCTCAAGCACAAATAACACTGACACAAAAGTGAAGCAACCATAAGCATGCTAGTTTCACGAAATTCATGCAGATTTGTCTACAACTTTATATCCTCTAAATACTACCTTCACAATTATGAAAGGTAAATATTTTCACCATCTAAAAAACATACCTGCTAGACTGTGTTGCCATGACAAAATCAATTGTGTCCACACCAATTCCCATAATGTTTACAAGTGCCTGACCAGCATCAGTGTTTGACAGACTGCGGATACACAGAGATTGCAAACTGGAAGCTCTAAAAAAGGAAATGCAGCATTAGTATTTCATGCAAATAAGCAATGTGTGAAAACCATCCACAAAAAAAAAAAAAAAACACAAAAAACAAACATGAGACAAAGACGGTCAAGAAAGTCAGTCCAAGCAGGAATTCAGATTTTCTTTCATTGTAATAGGGTGCTGAAAGTGAAAAGAAAGGCTTTTGGGCTTCAAATCATTAATGAATTGCATCTGGAACTAAACAGATTACCATATATCAATAGTGTTTATACCCATTAGACACAGTAAGGATGTGTAACATTTAAGTTGTGACAAAGGGTACAAGTTAACATGCTGCTAGCTGTCCCAAGTCTAGACTGCAACCTCAGAACTGAAAACCTAACCACATGACTTCCTAATGCAATCTGAACATTGCAGTCTCGCCAGTATTTTATACCTACAGATTCACAAACCTATATTCCTCTTTTTCAGAGATAAAACAAAAATATAAGGTAGACATATTGCAGAAATGTTAAATATTAAAACATCACGCTCATTTCACTACTTGGAAAAAGCTAAAATATTTTAATACTGCATTACTGCTGTTTCATCAACATAATGGTTTTAAATGAACAAAAATTAAACTAATTTTTCAAAAATTCATAAATAAAACATCTGTATATAGAGACAGTTTATCAGTCTTCTATATCTCTCATGTTTTGGGATCAGAAAAGTTAATGTGATCTGTTCCTTTTCCTTAATTCTGCCTGATGGAGGACGACAACTGTAAATCTATCTAACCTTTAAATGCATTTAATATTATACCTCCTGTCCATCTCTAGCTTTCCGCTCATCTTTCTCTGACTGTCCCATCTCCTGTGGGGTTTTCTTCACCACACTCATTCCAAGTCCATTCCACTATCTGAACATTAAATACGTAATTTCAGAGATGCAGGAAATAATAAGCCCTTACAATCACTTGCATGTACATCCTCCTCCCCTTTTCTAATTCCTCTTCAGCATAATCTCTTCACAGTTTTTCTTGACATGATCTCCAGCACCTGCTTGACTCATCCCTTCTGCTCTCCAGAAGAGTGTCCATTCCACAAATCAAGTCCTATCCTTTCCTCCATCAAATATACCTTTCCTGTGGTTTTCATTTGCTCTTTATCCACTAGCTTAGGGTTTCTTTCCTTGTCAGGCCTCCACAAGTGTACACAATACTTAAGTGTGGTCTAACCTGGGAGGGAGGGGTGGGGGTGCTGTCGGATAAAGTTATGTACTTCCCCAAACAATAGATCTGTGATGTATACTCCCTGTCCTTCCACAACAGATGGGTCCTTGGATCAGAGTCAGATAGGCCTCTGGCCACTCTAAAGCTTAGGCTCTAGTGCTCAGGCTCCTCCCCTTACCCATAATCTTCTGTAAGGAGACATCTCAGATTGTGTTTGGCCCCTAATATCAGAAAAAGGAAATAAGATTTGCTCCCGGCATTTGAATTATCCAAAAAGGCCTACTACAAAGAAACCAGATGTCAAGCAGGAATGCAAAAAAAGGCATATTACTTATGTCCCAAGGTAGCTCAGTATGGTCACTGCAGGCGCCAATGAAAAAAGGAAAGAAGAAAGGAAGGGGGAAGGAGTGACACTTGTTAAGGAAGGACAGAAGCAGACAACACAGATCTATCATTATGTTGAGTACATAACTTTTGCATCTGATGTCTATTCCTCAATGGATATGACCCAGCTACTGTAACACCTGGAAGATCTCATGGAAAGATATTCAGGTGCAGAGCTAAACCAAAAAAGGCTCTTGACCTTCACTGCAAATCCAATTTAAATTGAGAGACAAAGGCATGGATATTAGAACAGGTAGCAACAGTGAAGACACCTTCAAGACATATCCTGATAAAGAAAGCTGAAGAGGCAGCCACAGATCTTGTAGGGTGAGCTCTAGGAGGTCTGGGTAAGAATAAACCCTTTTCTTTGAAGACAAGGAAGATGCATTCTGAAAGCCAATGAGACAGTGTTACTTTAGATGCTCTTTTACCCATTTTAGATGAGAAAGAGAAATAAGAAGCTATGTACCTACCATAACGTTCCATGTTAGTTGTCTTCTTCTCGCCTTCTTTCTTGCTGGTTGGGTTCGGAGCAGACTCTCGGCTCCAACTCAGCCATTTTCTAAAGCTTGAGAGCTACTTACTGTCTCGAGGCCTCCCCATATCCCACAATGCCTGGCGCTAGACCCCCCAGATCTCGTTTGGAAGACCTAATACCATAATAATACAAGAGGACAACTGTCCCAAAAGCAAGACTTCAGCTAGAGGGCTGAAGAAAAAGGTAGAGGACATAAAACGGTAAAGACTCAGCCAGTGACAAGACTCGTAGGAGGACTCTGCTCGGTCCATCTAGGCTAGGGGGATGGAGGGTGGGACGCAAGAAGGAAGGCGAGAAGACAACTAACATGGAAAGTTATGGTAAGTTCATAACTTCTTAATGTTAAGTTGTCTCTCTCGCCTTCATTCTTGCTGGTTGGGACAGCGGCCCTAGCACATTAGTCCTGGGTGGCTCATCGGAACAGACTCTTGAGCACAGTGGAACCAAAATCAGCTCTGCTCCTAGAGGCCAGATCTAATTTATAATGTGAAATGAAGGTATGGGGGGTGGCCCATGTGGCCACCGCACAAATGGCTCCCACAGGTAAGCCTTGATTGAAAAGCTACCGACGTAGCTAAAGCCCTGAATGGCCTTTAGGTTTAGCAGGGAGTTCTTTATTCCTCAACTGATAGACAAGGGTAATAATAGTGGACAACCACCTGGATGAGGTTACTTTAGACACTGGTCGACCTTGCTTACCCTCCGCATAGGACAGGAAGAGTTGGTCTGATTTCCTTATTTGCTCAGTCCTATGCAAATAGAAACGTAATTGCCTATGAACGTCCAACTGGTGTAACTTGTGTTCAGCTTTGTTGGAATAATTTGGAAAAAAGACTGGAAGATCGATGGATTGATTCAAATTGTTCTCAGAGGGGACCTTAGGAAGGAACGAAGGATTAGCCCTGAGTGAAACTCTATCCTTATGGAAAACTAGATAAGGAAGATGAACACCAAGGGCTTGAAGTTCAGAAACTCTCCTCGCTGAAGTAATGGCCACCAAAAAGAGGGTTTTCCAAGAAAGAAATTTCAAGGAGCAGGAAGCTGCCGGTTCAAAGGGAGGCAGTATCAAGGAAGCTAGGATCAAATTTAAGTCCCACGGAGGCGGGGGATCTCTCACTGGAGGCCTGAGCAAGATTGTTCCTTTCAGAAAGGCTTTGCAAAGCTTATGGGACATGATGCTGGTTTCTGACAGGCCTGTATGGAAATTAGAGATTGCCGCTAATTGAACTCTAATGGTGGCCAACGAGGAGCCAGCTTGAAAAGTTCTGCTAAGAAGTCCAGAACGTTATGGACAGGGGCCGTGAAGGGATCTATATTTCTAGCATCTGCCCAGAAAGAGAAACGTTTCCACTTACTGGCATAAGTCTTCCTGGTTGTAGGTTTGTGTGAAGAAAGGATAATCTCACGCACTGAATTGGAAATACTGGGAAGCCTGGCTAAGGTTGGAAGTGGATCAACCAAGCAGTGAGGTTGAGAGACTGAAGAGACTGATGCAGCCCGCCCGACTGATGGATCAGGAGGTCCGGAACTGGGTCCAGATTCCAAGGCTTCTCCAGAAGGTGACGATACAGGAATGGGAACCAGATTTGTCGAGGCCAGTAGGGGGCAATGAGGATCATCCTGCAACCCAGCATGGTAGCTTTCTGAATTAGTTTGGTAATTAGTGGAAAGGGTGGGAATGCATACAGAAGTCCCTGGGGCCAATCGTGAACTAGAGCGTCTCTGGGGAAGTGTCCGGGAAGAGAGAGAAGAAACTGTCGCACTTGCTGTTGAGAGGAGTTGCGAAAAGGTCGCAGCAAGGCTGACCCCATTTGCGGAAGATTCTGTCCGCTACTGTCCAGTTGAGAGACCACTCGTGAGGCATGAGAATAGCTCTGCTTAGCCTGTCCGCTATGACATTGGACGTCCCAGGGATGTGCGTTGCTGTCAGAAACCGTTCAGAGGAGATCGCCCACTGCCATAGTCTGAGTGCTTCTCGACATAAGGGATAGGACTTGGTTCCACCCTGCTTGTTGATGTACCACACTACAGACATATTGTCTGTCTGAATTGCAATGGTCCCAGTGGGTAGAGAGTTCTGAAGAGCTTGCAACGTTAAAAGCACCGCCCTCATCTCCAAGACGTTTATGTGCAAGTGGTACTCGTGGGATTGCCAGGTGCCCTGGACAGTCCTGCCCTGAAAATGCGCCCCCCCCCCCAGCCAATCAAGGAGGCATCCGTGGTAAACGTGGCAACTGGAGGAGGAAGGACAAGTGGTCTGCCCTGGGGTACTGATGGAGAGACCATCCACCAAGCCAAGTGGTCTTTGCATGACTGTGTGATTATCTTGTTAGACAAAGGAAGTTGTTGCAAGGACCATTGGGTGAAAAGCATCCATTGGACAATCCTCATGTGAAAACGAGCCAGGGGAACTAATATAATTGCTGCTGACATGAGACCTAAGGTTTTTAGGACGAATCTGGCCTCAATCTTTCTGCATCCTGATAATACCTGTACATGTCGGCGAATGTCTGCCACTCTGTCTACTGGAAGTCTTGCGGACAGACCTTTCGTATTTAATCTTGCGCCTATAAAAGTTAAAGGCTGACAAGGCGACAATACAGACTTTTCGAAATTTATTGAGATACCTAGGTTGGAGCACGTTTGGATGGTATAATCCCAGGCTCTCAGCAATTAATGTCTGGTGGTAGCAGTAAGAAGCCAGTCGTCTAGATATGGTAACACCTGGAATCCTTGCCGTCTCAGGTGAGCGGTAACCACTGCCATGCATTTGGTGAACACCCTGGGGGCTGTGGTGAGACCAAAGGGCAGGGCTCTGAACTGGTAATGACTGGCTCCCAGCCGGAAGTGGAGAAACCTTCTGGAACGCCTGTCCATTTTGATGTGATAGTACGCATCCTGAAGATCTGTGGAGCACATCCAATTGTCCTGACCCAAAAAGGGTAGAATGGACTGAAGCGTGACCATCCGGAACTTCGTTCTTTGAACAGACTTGTTCAGTCTGCTGAGATCCAAAATGGGTCTCCAATCCCCTGTCTTTTTTGGTACCAAAAAGAACTTTGAGTAAATTCCGGATCCTTGCTGGTCTGCTGGGACTTGTTGGATGGCCTGTTTTTTTTTTTTTTTTTTTTTTTTTTTTAGCAGTCTTGAAATTTCTTGTACTGCCTGTTCCCTTAGACTGGGTGGAACATCTGGGATGGGGTTGTTTGATTTTAAGGGAGTGTGGACAAAAGGATTTTGTAACCTCTGGATATGATAGACTGTACCCATCTGTCTGGAGTGATGAGACACCAGGCTTCTGGGTACAGAGACAACCTTCCCCCGACTGCCTCCAAAGGCGGACAGCCCCTCAGGGGTGCTGGAAGGGCTTGTCAGAGAAAGATTCTCTGCTGCCCTGATTATGCGGACCCCCTCTGCCCTGCGGGCGGCAGCTATTGTTGTTCCCTCCTCTGCCTCTGGAGGGAAACTCGCCATGTATTGGTGTCATTCAAAGGGGATCCAATGCCTGTCAGCCTGGGATGACATGCTCAACAAGCCACGATGCTTCGCTAGGGACGGCTTGCACCTGTCACCCCTGGGCTTTCGGATATTGGCAAAGGCTCTTGCTACCCCCATAGTGCCTTTTTTAGGCAACGCTCAAAAGACAAACCCACCTCCATAGGTATCACAAGGGATAAGAAACAGAGTAATGCTACTCAATGCCAGAAGTCTAAACCTCAAGATGCACGCACTCGAAACTCTCCTTAGCATGGAGAACATCGACTGCGTTTTTTGGAAGATTGAGTTGTCGGTTGATCCGACAGCATGATATACGCGAAAGATTTGCCGAAAAACTCTTCGGCAAATTCTGCCCGGCGCCTGAGAGTGCGCTTATTAAAGCAAGCACAGGCAGCACAGGCCGAGACATCGTGGTCTGGGCCCAGGCAAGGAAGGCAGTAAGAATGGAAGTCCTTATGAGGAATTTGTTTACCACAAGACAAACAATTATTAACTTTCTCAATTTGTTCTGACATCGGCTGAGGCAAGAAAAAATGTTCCCCAACGGGGTACTCAGCTTTTAGATGACTTCGGTATTGAAAACACAGGAGCTGACCGACCGGCACTTGCGAACTGCTTCTGCTTCGGGCACCGCGCGGCAAGAAAGACTGAAGAAGATAGCGTCGGCCGATGCCTTTATACTCCAGCCATTCTGACGTCGGAGAGGAGGTGACACCAGCCGACGCCGGACCCAGACTTTGGAATCCTTCCGACCGAGGGCTGCCTGAGGCAGGACAACCCATATGTTATGACTGCCGTTGCATTCTTGAAGGACATCATCGATATCTGTGCAGTAACAGAAACCTGGTTCAAGGCTCCAGACAGCACCCCAGCACTACCAGGTTATACCTCATACCATGCTTTTCGGCCCCAAAACTTGGACCGTACTACAAAAGGAGGGGGAGTATCAATATTCGTCAAAGATACCCACACCTCCAGGTTGGTGGGCACAGCACAAAGCATCAGAGACTATCCATGTGCAACTAACAGTGGGTAAAACTGCCTTCCAGTTTATAGCCTGCTACAGACCACCCTCCCAAACCCAGGAACCCCACTCGGCCTTCCTAAGAACACTAGAAAATATGAAGGTCTCTCCAAACACCATTATATTGGGCGACTTCAACTACCCAAACATAGACTGGGAGCATTACTCTATCTCCAACACCCTAGCTCAAAGGTTCCTAGAATTTATAAACTCAAATGCTATGGAAAGTACAGTTTTGTACCTACCATAAATGTAGATGTCCAAGAGGTATGCATCTGCAGTCCTTACAAATGGGTTGTCCTGGCCTCAGGCAGCCCTTCGGTCGGCCGGATTCCAAAGTCTGGGTCTGGCCTCGGCTGATGTCGCACTTCACCTGACGTCATAGCTGCAGTTCAGCGGGTATAAAGGCATCAGCCGACGCCATTTTCCTCAGTGTTTCTTGCCCCAGATGCCAGGTGCCCTCTAGGAAGGCTAAATTTGGATAAATGCAAATGTTTCCAAACAATAGAGAGCAAATAGAAATAAACATGTATATACATATATACAAACAAATACACCATAATAGATTGCCCCAGCTAGCTACAAGATGGGCAAATACCCTAGGAGTACCACAGAGGGGAAGGAGGGTGGTATCCTGACTGCAGATGCATACCTCTTGGACATCTACATTTATGGTAGGTACAAAACTGTACTATGTCCTTCAAGGATGCATCTGCAGTCCTTACAAATGGGTAGAATACCATAGCCAAACTGGGGAGGAGGCACTAAGGAGGCACTAAGAGTTTATGGTAGTTAAGATCCCTTGCAAAACAGCAGTGGCAAAACCTGCTCGATCTGGAGTATAAAGGCAGATTATAATGCTTGGCAAATGTATGCACGGAGCTCCAAGTAGCAGCCTCTAAAATGTCTTTGGTAGCCACTCCTCGTAAGAAAGCTGTAGTAGTGGCTGTAGCCCTTGTGGAATGAGGTCTGATGTTTTCTGGAGTTGCCTTTCCATGAAAAGAGTAACAAAATCTAATGCAATTTCCTATCCATTTTGAGATTGTTTGTTTTGAAATTGCTTTTCCTTCCATTCCTGTGGCATATGCTACCAGAAGCTGGTCAGTTTTTCTATAGTTCTTGGTTCTGTCCAGGTAGTAGCGCAATTGTCTGTGTACATCCAAGGTATGCAGCAATCTTTCCCCTGTTCTGTGGGTTGGGAAGAATGTTGGCAGGTGTATTGCTTGGTTTAAAGATACTCTGGAGACCACTTTTGGCATAAAGGTAGGATTAGTTCTCATGGACACTCTATCCTGATGGAAGATAAGGAAGGGCTGTACTGCCATTAATGCCTGTAATTCAGAAACCCTTCTAGCTGAAGTGATTGCAAGCAGGAATGCAGTCTTCCAAGATAAGTACTGTAATTCTGCTGTTGCTGCTGGTTCAAAAGGGGGGAGTGTTAACTTTTCTAACACAAAGTTCAAGTCCCATGTAGGCAATGGTGGTTTCCTTGGTGGTTTCACATTTTTAATTCCTCTGAGAAACTGTCTGAGTAGAGGTTGAGAAAAGACTGGAGGATCCATGTTGTATTCTGCTGAAATTGCTGATGCATGAATCTTAATGGAGGAGTAAGACAGACCATTGTGGAAAAGCTCTGCTAAATATTCCAGGATGTTAGCTATGTTTGCCACTAATGCATCTATTCCTTTTGTTGCACACCAAATGAGATATTTTTTCCATTTTGCTGAATAAGTTTTTCTTGTTGAGGGTCTGCGAGCCTCCAAGATAATGTCTTTAACCCTTTGAGATAAATCAGGGTTATTTTGTCTTATGCAATGTTCCAGGTAGCCAGCTGCAGTGTTTTCAGGTTTGGATGCAGGGTTTTGAAGTTGTTCTGTGTTAACAGTAAGGGAACTAGGGGCAGAGGCAATATTTGTTCCCGAGACATGCTCCTCAGTAATGGGTACCAATGCTGCCTCGGCCAGTCTGGAGCTATCAGGATGATCCTTGAACGGTCTTCTTTGATCTTCAATAGCACCTTGTGCATCAAAGGAAGAGGTGGGAATGCATATGCTGTCAGGTTTTTCCAACTGAAAGATAGGGAGTCCACCTTCCAAGCAAGTGGGTGGTAGGCCCTTGTGCAGAATTTTTTCAATTGGTGGTTGTGTGGGGATGCGAATAAGTCTATTTCTGGTAGTCCCCATTTCTCTGTAATGGATTTGAAGATGTCTGGATGTAGCATCCATTCATGGGCATCCGTGGTAGTTCTGCTTAGGATGTCTGCTAGTATATTTTCTTTTCCTGGTACAAATATTGCTTGTAACTGAATGTTGAAGCTCAGGGCCACATTCCAGAGGTCCATTGCCATCCGGCATAGAGGGTATGAATGTGTGCCTCCCTGTTTGTTGATGTACCACATAACTGTGGTGTTGTCTGTCCTTATCAGCAATTGACCCTGTCGAAGAAATGGTCTGAATGTCTGAATTGCCAGTTTTACTGCCAGCATCTCCTTTTGATTTATGTGTAGGTTCAGCTGGTCTTGAGTCCATAAGCCTTGTATGCACTTGTCCAGCATGTGTGCCCCCCAACCGAGGTCTGAGGCGTCCGTTGTGATAGCCTGGCTTGGTTGAGTGCTGTGGAAGGGCATCCCTTTGTTCGATTGACAGGCCTGAGCCCACCATTGGAATTCTTGCTTCAGGCATGGAATTATTGGAATTTGGGTTTCTAGGCTGTGCTTGTGCTGAGACCATAAATTCCTTAGGTACCATTGTAACTTTCTCATATGTAGTCTGGCATGTGGAATCCATATTATGCAGGATGCCATGTAACCCAGGGCTTGCAGGACTTTCCTTGCTGTTAGCTGGTTCTGCTTTGTTAATGCCATGAAATAGAGAGGAAGTTGCTTCTGTTTTTCTGCTGTGAGGGATGCCATTTGATTTGATGTGTCCAGTTCTGTACCCAAGAAAGTTATCCTCTGGGATGGGATCAGCCTTGATTTTCTTATAATGACTGTGTATCCCAGGGCTTGCAGTATATGAATGACCTTTTTCAAATCTTTTTCTAATTTGTTTTTGTTGTCCGCTTGTAACAGGCAGTCGTCCAGGTAAGGGTAAATTTGAATTCCCTGAAGCCTGCAATGAGCAATTACTGATGCCAGGCATTTCGTGAATACTCTGGGCGCAGTAGATAAGCCAAAGGGCAATGCTGAGAATTGATAATGCTCTGATCCTGCAAGAAATCTGAGGTATCTTCTGCAATTTGGTCGTATGGGGACGTGCAGGTATGCCTCCTTGAGATCTAGAGTTACCAGCCAAGACTCCTTGCCCAGCATGGGAAGAAGCTGCTGAAGGGTCAGCATTTTGAATTTTGGAACAATGATGTGTGTGTTTAGAGCGGACAGGTCGAGAATAGGTCTCCATTGGTTTTCTTTTCTTGGCACCAGGAAAAGTCTGGAGTAAAATCCTTGCCCTTGTTCCATAGACGGTACCCTTTCTATAGCTCTCATCCTTAGTAAGTGGTGTATTTGTTGTAGAGCATTTGTCTTCTGATTTGGAGGTAGGTTTGGCATTCCTCTCTTCCTTGGTAGAGTATGGAAGTGAAACCTGTAACCTTGGTCTATTGTCTGTAAAATCCATTTGTCTCCTGTGATGTGATGCCAGTTTACTGAAAATAAGGCTAGTTTTCCGCCTAAGGGTGCTTCTAGTTGTTCCCTGGTAGGCGGTCTCAGAGCCAAGTCACTGTGATTGTCCTGTGGACGTGGTGGTGGCTGGATCTGTGGCAGTACTGCTGGTTGTTAGGCTGCCACTGACGCCCCTGTAGGCACCTCTGGATTGACCCCTGCCTCTTGGGCCTATTCCTGCCTCTCTGAGCTCTGGAGGTGTCTGGAAAGGACCAATTCTTGGAAGGCCAGTTCCTACTAAACCTTGGAGGCTGGACCTGTAAGAAATCCTTGACTGTCTGGACAGATTTTGCTTTCTCTTCCACCTTCTTCAGCACCTGCTGTGCAGGGGAGCCAAACAAATTGAGCTTATCCATGGGAGCGTCTAGGAGCTTTGATTTAACATGGTCTGGTAAGGACTGCTCTTTTAACCATGCATGCCTTCTGATCACTGTACAGTCATAGCTGATCTAAAGGAAGCCTCCAGTGCATCATAGCCGCATTTTAAAGAATGATTACTGACCTGCTGAATGTTATGTACCATTTCCTGAACAGATTTTTGTCTAATGGTTCAGACGAGGACAGTTTTTAGTTAACTGATCTAACATAAATTCCTGATACTGAATCATGTGGAATTGACAGTTTAAGGCCCTAGCCGAAAGAGTAGCAGAAGTGTAAACTTTTTACCCCATCTCTAAGGCCCTAGATTCCCTTTCAGAGGGAGGGGTTTTGGCAGAGGTAGCTGCTACAGCCTTGGGTCCCTGGGAGATAGTTTCAGGATCTGCAAAAGGAGCCTTATACAGATGATAATGTGTGTCCGGAACCCTGTAGTACCTGTCGGGCTTAGCAGGGGCCGGAGGAAGAGAATCAGGAGCAGTACAAGCATCATTAAATGCATCATCCACAACAGTGAGTACTGGAGGAATGGCTAAAGGCCTATGCTGTGGCAAATGTAAAAAGGTTCTAAGCCTTTTCCTAGAGTCTGAAAAATCCTGGCCCTGCCATTGAAATTGTTCCCTCATAGCATGCAAGGTTTCCCCAAAAGAAACTTCCTCAGGCGGAGAGGCAGAAGGAATGGAGTCTTCTGCATCAGAGTCCTCATAAGGAGAATAAGGGCCCTCTGGAGGGTTTGTATTATCTGAATCATCAGAGGAGTAATCTGAAGAAACTGGCTCAGGGGGGTCTGCTCTAGGCCTCTTCTCTGGAGGTGGGTGAGAGGCCCTGTCAGGGTGAGGTTGGGATCCCCGGATCAAAGAAATGAGATCCTCTGCTAGACTAAGCATTTGAGAACTAGAGCTAGGCCTGTGAGAGGGGGTCTTAGCAGGCACAGTTTTGGTAGATTTTGCTGCTTTAGCCCTGGCAAAAGCCTTAATCGACATGGATGCAGGGGGCCTAGCAGCTCCACGTGCAGGAGTAGATATATCTAAAGGTATAGTATCAGATAAATCCTGTGAACCTGCAAGAGCAGGTGGGATTTCAGTAGAAGATTCAGCCATGCTGGATGAGGTCTCGGTAGGAGGCAAGCTTTCGGTCGAAGGAAGAACCGTGGAATCGGTTTCAGCCAAAACAGAGACCCTCGCGGTTGACTTAACCGCGGTTTCGGCCGAAACCGCAGACCGCGGGTGTCGGTCCTTTTCCTTGCGTTTTTAGGTAATTGCGAAGTTGGAGTTTCCGACGGCATATTGTAAGCAAAAGCGGAGCCGAAAAACTCCTCAGCAAATTCCGACCGACGTCTAAGCGTCCGTCGGTTGAAAGAAGCACAGGCTAGACAAGCTGCTACGTCGTGGTCTGGGCCTAAACAAGGTAGGCAGTAAGAGTGGAAATCTTTATGAGGTATTTGTTTCCCACAAGTTAAACAGTTATTCACTTTTTCTGACATCGGCGTAGGCAAGAAAGAGTCCCCAACGGGGTACGTAGCTTTTTAGAAGTCTTCGGTAGTAGTAATCTCTGGTTCTGACCGACCGGCACTTACGAACAGCTTCTGCTTCGGGTGCCAAGCGGCAAGAAAAACTGAGGAAAATGGCGTCGGCTGATGCCTTTATACCCGCTGAACTGCAGCTATGACGTCGGGTGAAGTGCGACATCAGCCGAGGCCAGACCCAGACTTTGGAATCCGGCCGACCGAAGGGCTGCCTGAGGCCAGGACAACCCATTTGTAAGGACTGCAGATGCATCCTTGAAGGACATCAACTTGTTACCACTCCAACAAGAGGGGAAAACATACTGGACCTGATCATCACCAACATGGGGACTCTATGCTCCAGACCAGAAGTGTATCCCTCACTGGTAAGATCAGACCATAAACTAATCTCACTGGATATTCACATCCCGACTCCACCCCTTGCCCTGAAAACCACAGTGAAAAACTTCTCTAAAGCAAATTCCACACTCCTCAAAACCGAGGTGGAATCCTTCAAAGCCCCCGGGCCTGTGAAAAATATGGCCCAGACCTCAGAATCCTTTATAAACGCATTCTATGAACACCTTCAGGAATGCATGAATCATACAATCCCAAATAAAACCAAGACCCAATCCTCCAAAGGCAGACGTCCTGTCCGGTGGACCCCAGCCATAAACAAACTATACAATAGAAGGAGGATGCTACTACATGATAGAGCAAAATCCCAAAAAGGGAAGGCATCTCTGATCAGTATTAACAAAAAACTACGGGCACTCATAAAATCGTCTAAGGCCAGCTTCGAGAGAAAAATTGCACAGGACACTAAGGATAATCATAAGGTTTTCTTTAGTTATGTTTGGAACCTGGGTGGGAATTCCCAGATATGCTCAGAATTAGTCCAAAATGACAAAAAATACACCGAACCCACAGACATTGCCAACATCCTAGCTGACAGGTTCAGCGCCCCCCCCCCCCACCAAAAGGGCAAATATTTATCCCAGCAGAGTGCTGCCCCCCTGACATCTCAGATGCTCAGGTAAGAGTTGCCCTCTCCAAAGCAAAAAACACAGCATCAATGGGACCAGACGGTGTCCTGGGCTGCGTCCTACATGAACTCCAAGAAGAGCTAAACCCAAACATAAAACTACTGTTCAATCTCAGCCTTACTACAGGATATGTACCCAAAGAGTGGCGTACAGCAACAGTGGTCCCTCTCCACAAAGGTGGCGCCTCAACGGATCCTGGAAACTATCGCCCCATAAGCCTGACTAGCTTGGTCTGCAAAGCTATGGAAAGGATCATCATGGACCTCATAAATAAAGATATTGGGGACTTCCAGACACTGGATCCTACCCAGTTCAGCTTTGTTATGGGCAGATCCTGCCTCTTAAACCTGGTTGATTTCTTTGAAACAGTCACCAAGGCCATTGACGAGAGGAAGGTGGTCCACACAGCCTACCTGGACCTCGCAAAAGCCTTCGATACAATACCCCACTCGGGCATTATAGATAGGCTCACCAGCTTAAATATAAACCCCTATGTCACTAGATGGGTTGCAAACTGGCTCAAGGACAGAACCCACATGGTTAGAATTCCTGGAGCCATGTCAGACTCCAAACCAGTTACAAGTGGCGCCCCCCAAGGCTCAGTCCTGGGACCTCTCTTGTTCGGTATATATTTCTCGGAGGTACAGGCTAACACGGAAGGACTGTGGCTGACTAAGTTCGCAGATGACTGCAAACTGGGCGCCATAATCGACTCTCCAGCCGACAAGCATCCTCCAAAAGGGCCTCATAAAAACAGACAACTGGTGCCAGAGCCATGGCCTCAAGCTAAACGCCAAAAAGTGTATAGTCATCCCCTTTAGCAAAAACAAAGTGCCCACAAATTACCACATAGGTGGTAATCCATTAAGTACAGAAGTAGTAATTAGGGACCTGGGGACCCAAGTTGATAGAAATCTCTCATTTCACAACCACGTGGCCAAAGTGGTTAGAAAAACATTTTATATAGCCCACCTAATCATGAAGGGATTCACATCTAGATCAGGGGAGGTCATCGTGCCTCTTTACTCATCCCTCATCAGGCCTATAATCGAGTACAATGCCCCTTTTGGGATGTACATTACCAGACACCTGCAGCAACTGGAAAGACCCCAAAAGTACCTCACCAAGAGGATCATAGGGCTCAAACAGATGCCATATGCTGCCCGGTTAAAGAAACTCCAGCTTTACTCAGTGGCATACCGCCTGCTCAGAGGCGATCTGTGCCTGACGTATAAAGCCATGTCCAACCCGGAATTAATGGGCATGCTGCACCTCAGAAAATCCAAATCCCATCAAGCTACGTGCTCGAGAGACTTGAACCTCAGCACTGAAATAAATAGGACATGCTGGAGGGACAGATTCATAACCCAGAGGCTCCCTTCACTCTGGAATAAACTCCCAGTCCAAGTTAGGCAGAGTCCCTCACTGACTTTCTTCAAGAGGAATCTTGATGAGTGGATGGGAGATTGTAGGTTTACCCCAGGTATCACTTCTGTGTCACTGTTAGACAGAGGCACAGTATACTAACCTCGAAAAAGGGCATAGCAACATTAATTTAAAATGGGTGGCGAAAGCCAAACACACTCTGGCTAGGCTTATAAATGCCCTAGGGCAGATAGCCTAGTATGAACCTATGAACCTATGTGCGTCAGGCACGTCTCCCTGGGGCTTCCGGAACCACATCTTCCCACTCTTCTGACCCTAAGGGTATGGTCTAGAGGGAGTGGAAAAACAGACTCCCACGGCAGAGAGAGTCTTGCCCACCTGCTCACACCTGTTAAGTGTATCTTTCACCTGAGGTCCAAACAGAGCCGAACCATCAAAAGGGGTGTTGGTGAAAGACGCCTTGAAGGGATCAGCAAAGTTACATAACCACATCCAGGCATGTCTTCTCAAAGCCACGCCTGTGCCTGTGGCTCTACTCGTCCCATCAGCCGCATACAAAATGAGCCGCATGGAGGAGTTAACAATAGAATTAAGAGTCGCCAGCTGGGAGTTTATCTTGTCTTGAGCCCCCACAGCTGATGGATCTTGCAGGTTATCTCCTAGCTCCTTGAGGAGATCCCTCTGAAGACGGGTGAAGTGGCACAAATAATTCAGCGACCGCATGGAGAAGGTCGCTGAGGAAAACATCCGCTTCCCATATCTATCCATCATCCTAGACTCTTTATTAGGGGGATGGACAGGTACAGAAGTGTCAGCCAACTCCTTTTTCGTGGCAGCTGCTACCACCATGGCATCAACGGGGACACCCTTTGTCAGAAACTGTTTATCTTGAGGGGCCGTAATAAACTTAGTGGGCCTGCGGGGGGTTGGTTCCAGTGTTCCGGAGCTGACCATGCCTTCTGAGCCACCACTTACATTAATGGATCGAAAGGCAAAAACACCCAGAAGGTGGAGGGGCGAGAACCAAACGCATCCAAGTACACAGACTCGTCCTCAGAAGGGTTAAAGGCAGACCAGTTCCCCTTTTGCTTATGGATCTCAAGGATATCTGAGAAAAAGACATCTTCAGAGGGGGATCTTGGAGACTCTTCCGAATCCTCCAAGTCAGTATCTGATGTGACCAACTCTGGGGAGTCAACATGTCTCCTCTTACATTTCCTCTTTCGAGGGGGCTCCTCTCAAATCTCAGGGGAGGCCTTGGAAGAGGAAGATACACCCAGTGGGGTGACCTGGAGCATTTGATCCCCTCACTTGGGGTTTGGAGGAGGGGCAGAGACCGAAGCAGGCACCCTGGGGGGAGGAGCTGAAGGGGCTGATTGAGGTGCAGACTCAGAAGTCAGCACGCTCCTCATGACCTCGAAGGCGCCCCTGTCCGGCAGAGAAGAGGGCCCCCGCTCCGAGGAGACGGGAATCCTCTCCGGCACCGAAAGGGACGGCTCAGAGGCCGATGTAGGAGCCGAGCTTACCTGCGTCGAGGCTCCGAGAGGGAGAATGGGGTCAGACAAGGGTCCAATGCCACTCGCCCCCTCGGAGCCGACGAGGAAGGCTCGGCGCCCAGATCCCTTCAAGGACCGAACCATTGAAGAAATCGGAGCCGACGAAGGAGCCATAAGGGGAAGCATCGGCGACGTTTCCAGGATCAGAACCCCAACAAGCTCCGGCTCCAAACTGACAGGAGGAGTCGGACGAGGAACTACTTCAGAAAAAGGAGCAGCCACAGCCTGATGAGGAGGGCCAGTTAACATTTTAGCCAGGGCCTGCGATTTGAGGAGTCTACTAACCACTCTCTCCAAGTCATGATTGGACAGCCTCGAGGACCGAGAAGAGTGGGACCTATGGCTCCATTCAGACTGTAGCAAAGGTGATCCCGGAGCCGAGCGAATCGACTCCAGGGATGGTGACCTGGATCGCTTACGGCTCCCTGATGGCTCCAACACCAAGGTTGGAGCAGGGAGAGATTCTGATACTTCGGTTCCGATCGGAAACGAAATTGAAGCAGATGCTCCACTTGGCGACGGCTCCATACTGGGAGCCAACGGCTTGATGGGCTTAGGGGTTTTCGCTGGCTGAGACTTCGTCGGAGACCCCTCGGGTTTTAGTAACCCCCTGAGAATTAACTTGTTCCTACACTCCTGCAGGACTCTCGGACTAAAGGCATGACATACTGAGCAAGAGTCCTGCAGGTGTAGGGCACCCAGACAATAAACACAGGAAGTGTGACCGTCTGTCAGAGACATTTTCTGACAGCACGAGTCACACTTCTTGAACCCTGATACCTTGGTATCCTTTGACATGTTATAGAAAAAAGGAATGCCGATGGATAAAATTTAGACTAGCGCAAAAAAAAAAAAAAAAAAAAACAAACACATACACTAGTCCCACACCTTCACACAAAAAATTTAAGGTAACTATACTAACAAAACTAAGAGACTATGATCTTAGACTACAAAGGCTAAACACTACTTCCTACTGAAAACAATATAAAAGGGAGGGGGATAGCCTCTAACTTAAACGGCCTACTTAGGGAGTTAGGGAGGGGGGATGGGAAAAACTCTCTAAGTAAAAATGAATTTTCTAAGGGTCAGAAAACACAGGGAAAACTAAGACTAGTCTACAGTACTACTCTGATTTAACAAAAAATTTGAAAAATATACTCAAAGTTTAACTACTAAAATTACAAAAGATTAATACGACCTGAGCCAGTGAAGCGCAACCTCGTAGCTGAAGCGGCAAATGAGATCTGGGGGTCTAGCACCAGGCATTGTGCAATATGGGGAGGCCCCGACCCAGTAAGTAGCTCTCGAGCTTTAGAAAATGGCCGAGTCGGAGCAGAGAGTTGGCTCCGAACCCAACCAGCAAGAATGAAGGTGAGAGAGACAACTTAACATCAAATGTTCAGTCTTTCTGATTCTCTTAGTACAGTGCAGGTAGAAACAAAGCTGACAATGTACTTCCAACAAACGTAACATTCACTCGTTTGTAAAATTCAGGAAGAACACAGGAAAGTTAATGCACTGATTAATGAATAAGTCAGAAGCCACCTTTGCAAGGAAGGAAGGATTGGTTAGTACAGAGACCCTGTCCGAAGAAAATCAAATAGGAGGGCTTATAAGACGAGGCATGGAGCTCTGAAATTCTCCAGAGACAGGTAATGGCCACCAAAAAAAAAAAAAAAAGTTTTTTACCACAACATTCCATCTGTGTTGTCAATCTTCATATATTCTTGACTGATGGGTTCGGTTCTGACCTCTCGGAACCGACTTGGTCATTATACATAGATCGCATCAGCCAAAAAACTCTCGAGCTAAGGCTCTACCTACAATACCTCTCTTCCCATTACCTCTGATCAAGTTTACCTAGTAGTTAAAAGAATACAGAAGCCCTAACTAAGGTATAATCCTATAATATCCCAGGACTAGATTGGAACCTCCAGGAGCCTTTTTGAGGGGGCAGGAGGGTGGGATGTCAAGAATGAATGAACATAAATGGAATGTTAGGTAAGACTAAGGTCAAATCCCATGGCGCTACAGGGTCTTTGAAAGAGGGTTTTAAATGCAGAGCGCATTTATGAAAAATTTTGCATAGACGATGAGACATCAAGGAATGATCATCAAAACCATTATGAAAATTTGAAATAGCAGC
Source organism: Protopterus annectens (assembly GCF_019279795.1). Classification (NCBI taxonomy): domain Eukaryota; kingdom Metazoa; phylum Chordata; order Ceratodontiformes; family Protopteridae; genus Protopterus; species Protopterus annectens. The sequence goes on from NC_056750.1 coordinate 339,490,509, forward strand.
CAAATGAATCTTAATTGTAGACGTAGAGGCCCCCCATTTCAAATAAGGTGGCTAAATATTCCAGGACCTCATCAACTGATGCCAAGAAAGGGTCGATGCAGTTTGTACATGTCCAAATAGAAAATGTTTTCCATTTGCTTAGATAAAGCTTCCTGGTGTATGGTTTATGGAAAGCCAGAACTATCTTCTGCACGGAACAGGACAAGTTATTCTGCCTGGCAATTAATGGAATTGGAGAAACCAAGCTGCCAGCTTCAGATTCTGAAGATTGGGATGCACCAGGACCTGAGAATAAGACAGTAGGGTCCAGAGCTGGGTCCAGAGTCCAGATGAGGCCAAAGAAAGGGGAACAAGACTTGACGGGGCCAGTAAAGTGCAATGAAAATCACTTGGCTTCTCAACCATTGGGCTTTCCTCAGAAACTGGGGGATTAGTGGAATTGGGGAAAGGCTTACAGATGTCACGAGGGCCAATCGAGAAGTGCATCTCTCGGGGACTCCCCACGAGAGGGTAATAGGACAAAGTAGCTGCTGCATTTGTGGTTTATAGTAGAAGTGAACAGGTTGCAGTAAGGCTGATCTCATCAACAAAAGATCTTTGTCACTATGTTAGGACTGAGACACCACTCATGAGGCAGGAGGATACATCTGTTCAGTTTGTCCGCAATCACACTGGAGTTCCCTGGGATATGAACTACCATCAGAAAGCAGTTGGAAGCAATTGCCCATTGCCAAATACTTGGGGCTTTGCGACAGAAGGTAGGACCTGGTTCCTCCTTGTTTGTTGATATACCAGACTACGGACATGTTGTCTGATTGAATTACAACTGTCCACGAAAGACAGCCTGGAATGCTTGCAACGCTAAAAGCACTGACCTCAATTCTAAGACAATGATGTGCAAATTGGCCTCTTGCGGGGACCAAGTGCCTTGAACAGTCTTTCCCAGAAAATGCACCCCCCACCCATCTGGGAAGCATCTGTGGTCACTACGGCCTTGGGCTGAGAGAGGAAAAAGGGATGATCCCATAGATTCTCTTCTGGCTTCATCCACCATGATAAATCCTTTTTGCAGTGATTTGTTATCAAGACTGGATGGGACAAGGGGTGCATTAGAAGTGACCATTATAATGCCAACAGCCATTGAAGCAGCCTCATATGATACCTCTCTAGGGGAAATAAAGTTATCATTGCTGCCATGGCTCCCAGAACTTGTACCAGATGATCAGAAAATTTGTTTTGGGACATGAACTTGCGATCTTAGCTTTAACAACCTGTGAACAGGAAGGGAGGCCACACATGATACTGTAATCTTGCTCTGATGAACTCCAGATTCTGCGTGGGAGTCCGTTGTGACTTTTCTTTGTTGACTGAAATGAAGTCTATGGAGTAAAGCAGTAGATGCCTGGAGGGGGTGGTGAGGAGCCAGTTGTCTAAGTAAGAAAACACCCAAAATCTCTGTAATCTCAAATGAGCTGCTATGACTGCTGCCATGCATTTGGTGAACACCTTGGGAGCTGTGGTGAGACCGAAGGGCATTGCTAGGTAATGACTGGCTCCTAGCCAGAAGTTCAGATATCTCCTTGAGTCCATCTTTATGTGGTAATATGCATCATGAAGACCCATACAGCACATCCAATCCTTCTTCTCTAGAAAGGGAAGGGTAGACTGAACCGTGACCATCTGGAATTTTGTCTGTTGTACAAATTTGTTCAATAGGCTAAGATCCAAGACTGGTCTCCAGTCCCCTGACTTTTTTGGCACTAAAGAATCTTGAGTAGAATCTGGATCCTATTTGGTCTGGTGGGACTACTTGGATGACTTTTTTTTAAGCAGCTTTTGAATATCTACTGCTGCTAGATCCCTCTGATTAGGTGGAATATTGGGATTCACTTTTGGGATTCTGGCAAAAGATTGAAGGGAATGTGGTAACCTCTGGTAATTATTTTCTGCACCAAAGTATCCGAGGTTACTGTAAGCTAGGCTGAATGGTGCAGAGAAAATCTTCTATGGACTGCTTCCGGAGGTAAGCAAATGAGCTTCCATTCAGGAGCACTGATAGGGTTTGTACAGTAAAGGAATCTCTGCAGCCCTGGTTACGCAGACCTCCTCTGTCACACAAGTGGGAGGTGGGGGGCAGGGTGTCTTCCAGAAGAGATCCCTACTCTGTCCCAGAGGGAATACTCACCACGTGTGCGCCGAAAAGGCCCTTGGGTGTTCTTGAACCACATTTTTCCACCCCTCTGATTCTTGGACTAAGGTCGCTGTGGAGTGGAAAAATGAATGCCTGCAGCAGAATGGGTCCTCCTGTCCTTTTCACACCTGGCTAGCATGTCTCTCTCAGGATAAAATGAGGAAGTACAATCAACAGGAGCATTTTTAAAGGAAGAATCGAAGGGCTACACTTACTCACACAAGCACATCCAGGCGCGACGCCTAATGGCAACACCTGTACCCACTGCTCTAGACATCCCTTTGGCTGTATGAGCAATAAACCACATGGACAAATTTGAGAGACTCCAGGGTGGCAAGCTGAGAGGCAACCTCATCTTGAACCTCGTCAGATACTGCTCCTGCAAGGGTGTCTGAAAGCTCAGTTATCAGATTCCTTTGGAGTCTAGTAAAGTGTGCCAAGAAGTTCAAGCAAAGACCCACTTCCTGAACCTGTCCATCATCTGGGACACTTGGTTAGGAGGATGGAGAGTTGAACTCTCCTTGGCAAGTTCCTTTTTGGTGGTTTTGGCTGCTACCTGGAGTTCTGTACGTACTTTCACAAAGAATTATCATTTACCAATTTTCTCTAAATCCAGAGCTGGCTTTGCCACTGCTGTCTTGCAGGGCCTTATAGCTGGTCCTAATGCTGTATAAGTTCCTCCTCCCAACCATAGCTTTGGGAATCTATCCAAATGTAATGACTGCAACAGTGAAACACGAAGAACATAGTACAGTTGTGTACACTTACCATAAATGTAGATGTTCGAGTGTATTCACTGTTGCGGTCCTGGTTACCCTTCCCCAGCCCCGTTTTTCTCGGACTATACCCTCTACCTTCTTTGACTATGCTTAAAAGCCTTTTTGGTGTATTTGCATTTGATTGGAGGTATATTTTTGTGTTTTTTAATTTTATTTGCTCCTCATTTGTAGGACACCTGACATCTGGGGCAAGAAAAACTGATGTAATGGCGTTGGCTGCATGTTTTATACCCCTGACGACCTGACGTCATGGAAGAAGGGACAGCAACCGACGCAGGAACCAAGACTTTGTTAATCAGGCCGACTGAGGGCAACCTGCCAGCAGAATACCCAAATGTAATGACTGCAACAGTGAAACATGAAGAACATCTGCTATGGCTCCGAGAGCTGTAGATAGCACTGTGGAAACAACCACAACTGGTCCAAGGATCTCAGAGCAGACAGCCAAACCACAGTCCCGGGTGTATGATGGAGCCGAAGACCACAGAGTCGACTCCGGCACCGAGGTGAGGTCCACCATCGGCACTGAGGTAGCTGGCATCGGGAGCAAAGTTGGGGGCTCCAAACCCTTAAAGGAGGATAAACTGGAGAAGTCCTTGGAGAATAAGCCTCGGCTTCAGGTGGGAGAGAGGTTTGCGAAGGTGTAGTAAGGCCTCTGGCTGCTAAAAGCTGGTCCACCAGTCTGACTATGTCCAATTCTAAGAGACTCCTGGAGGAACAGATCGACATTCCCAAAGGGGACTCAGGCCTGTCCAGAAATGGGCTTGGTTGTTGGGCCAAAAATGGGTCAACTGATGTGGAATATCTAGTCTCGGGGATAACTAACGGATAGACTTTCGGTAACATAGGGTGTTGTATGGAAGGGGAAGGTGGAACCGAATGAGAGGATAGTGGTGGTTATGCAGAAATTATTGTCGGTACTGAAGAGGTCGTCGGTGCTGAAGCAATGGTCGTTGCTTAAGTGGTTTGAGTCAGTTCAAAGACTGATGGAACCGATGTAGATTGTGTCGTCTTCGGTGCCAGAGGTGATATTGTCACTTTTGGTACTCTTGCCTTTGGTTCCGAAGAAACCGTCAGAACCTATGGTTTTTGAGACTTTGTTTTATGTGTCATAGGGGAGGTTGACATAGAGTGGCTTCTTTTCTTTACATCTGGCTTTGGATATTTTGAAGTCTCTGCCTTAGACAGGGCTTCACTAAAGGGACACTTTAACAAGCCTTTTAAAATAAGCTTATTGCGCCTCTCTGCTAAAGTATGGGCGCTATTGCCCTGACAAATATTAAAAGTTATGTCCAAGTGAGGGGCACCCAGACAGTACACACAAGAAAGATGCCCAACAGAATTGGGCATCTTTCTGCCACAGTCCTGACACTATTTGAAAATGGATATCCCCTTTTGTTTCTGCCACATCAAAAATCAGTCAAGTCACACACACATGCGGATCCAAGATTTTTTTTTTTTTTTTTTGGATATACCAACAATGGTATAGAAAAATTACCCAAAGGGTAAAGGAATGAAAAGGGGAAAAGGATGCCAACAATGGTATTTAAGATGACCAATGGTAAAAAGGAAGGGGAGAAGGCCAGTTACCAATGATGGTAATAAGCGTTACTGTATAGGTAAAAGGGAGGTGGGTAGAAAAAGGCAAAAAGCAGTCACACACACAAAAACTAGGTAGCGAAACTATCCAATGAAGGAAATTGAGAGTTTTAATTCAATATTATTAATAAATAGAAAAATATATCCTACTTACGCTGGAGACATTCCAGGTCGAAGTGAAGCAAAAACAGTAAAAAAAAAAAAAAATCCTGAAGCGGCACCATGGCTGAGGCTATGTAAAAAGGCAACTGGAGCATAAAAGTAAAACGTGGTTTATTTAAAAAACAAACAAAAGGCCTAAGTACAATGATGAGTGCATTTGGCGAGACTTCACCTTCATCAGATCATAAAGTACAGAGGTCCATATTGGTTAAAATAGCAATGAGTAGCCAATCATATTAGTTGTAATTAACACACCTACAAAAATTGACACATCAAAAGTGCCAGACATAAAACAAGGAAGTATGATGGCAAATACATCTGGCCAATCCTGAATTAAGAAGAGGTTTACAACATCCTAATCATGACCAATAGTAAGAGAGTTAGGCAAAGCATAGTTCCTGGTTAGGAGCAGCACAACATAAAAATATATATAAAAAGAATAAAGTAAAAAACTATGGTCATGTTAAACAAATGAGTGGAATCTTATTCATTCAAATTATAGTTAGCCCACAGCATTTTTAACCATAAATTGAAAAACAATTAAAGCAACAAGAAAATTAAGATTTTCATAGTTTATAGAATTTTCACAGCATATGTAAGCATAGGGCACGTAGAATATGTGTTGCCGCTACCTCAGCAATAAATATACGTGCTGGATCTAGTTAAAAACTCATCAGCCATGACACAGGGTGTCTTTCCTCATAGATGCAACGTTAAAGGAACAATATGGGATACCGTGTGTGAATACTTAGAATTCAATAACCGCAATCTTTATGGCACTGATGATCAATGTAGATGTCTGGTTTATGAACTGTGAATATTTAAATGCTTAAGTCTGCCCGCTTTTGGCTTTTGTGGATTGGCCATCATTCCTGACTAGCTATTTTGATTGGCCCTACAAGCGAAAGTGGAAGTGGCCGTAGCCGCAAATGCAGATAGTCTCTGTTTTCTTGTTTTACATAGGGTTCATTTTAATCTTTGACAAAACTACTGATTGGCTGACTGTTATCCAGCCAAAATCCACTGTTTGGCCCTAACTGCGAATGCGAAAGTGGCCGTAGCCGTGACTACAGACTGTCTCTTGTTTTTTAGTTTCACATAGGATTTATTGTAAATTTTGGCTGAACTACCGATTGGCTGATTGTAATCTAGCCAAATTTATTGACTGGTCTGCAAACTTAATATTCTGATTGGCCCTAGCCGCGAATGCGGATGACTATGCCCTGAATTTTGATTGGTTCGTCTTTTTCTATTTTCTTTTTGGTAATCCATCGTATTGTCCATTAGAATTATAACTAAGAGCCGAATGGCTCTAGATGAGTTGGTCATAACATTCATCACTTCGTTCAGCTTTGGCGTGACAGTGAATGCGGACGATTTCTCTTTCTAGTAACATTGCCTAACCTCTGTCCGCAGCCGCGAGAGCGGGCAGACTTAAACACTTACATATTCACAATTCATAAACCAGACATCTACATTGATAATCAGTGCCATGAAGATTACAGTTATTGATTTCTAAGTATTCCATGTCATATACATATATATTTAATTCACACATGGTTTCACATATTGAGGCTGGTCTTCTAACAGTTCCTTTAGCATTGCATCTATGAGGAGAGACACCCTATGTCATGGTTAATAAGTTTTTAACTATATCCAACATGTGTATTTATTGCCGAGGTAGCGGCAACACATTCTACGTTCCCTATTCTTATATATGCTGTGTAAATTCTATAAACTATGAACATCTTAATTTTCTTGTTGCTTTAATTGTTTTTCAAATTATGGTTAAAAATGCTGTGGCTTAACTATAATTTGAACGAATAAGATTCCACTCATTTGTTTTACATGACCATAGTTTTTTATATATATTTTTTATGTCATGCTGCTCCTAACCAGGAACTATATTTTGCCTAGCTCTTTTACTATTGGTCATGATTAGGATGGTGTAAACCTCTTCCTAACTCAGGATTGGCCAGATGTATTTATTGCCATCATACTTCCTGGTTTTAAGTCTGGTACGTCTGATTTGTCAATTTTTGTAGGTGTGTTAGTTGCAACTAATATGATTGGCTACTCATTGCTATTTTAACCAATATGGACCTCTGTACTTTATGATCTGATAAAGGCGAAGTCTTGCCGAAAACGCACATCATTGTACTTACGTCTTTTGGTTGTTTTCTAAATAAGCCACGTTTTACTTTTATGCTCCAGTTGCCTTTTTACATAGCCTCAGCCGTGGTGCCGCTTCAGGATTTTTTACTGTTTTTGCACAATATTATTAGAAATGACAATAAAAAATATAATTTTTAAAGCACTTAGCTGAGAGCATCGGCTGATGTGTCCAATTTTCTACGTGGCAAATGAGATCTGAGGTAATGGGAAGAGAGGCATTGTGAGTACGGCCTTAGCTCGAGAGTTTCTGCCTGGCGAGAGCTATGTATAATGTCCGAGTCGGTTCCTAGAGGTTGGAACTGAACCCAGCAGACAAGAATGAATGAAGGCTGACAATATCAGATTAATGCTTTCTAAAACAACAGTTTTAAGTCAACTTTGGCCGGTGGTTTAAAGTGGGAACAAGTTAAGACCTGTAACAGAATAGCAATGTCCCGAGGAGGTACCAGATCCCTAAGCAGGGATAAAGAAAAGCATCCCTGAGAAAAGCTTTGGATGGTTTAAGTGAGGTGATGGAAGAGTGATTCTCCCCAATATAAAAACAGGATATACCAGCAAGTTGCACCTTAATGGTAGAGTAACTGGCTATACCATGAAACAGGGATGTTAGGAAACACAAAATAGCCAGGAAAGGGGCAGTAAAATGTTTCAAGTTATGAGTGGAGACTCAAATAGAAGATCTTTTCCACTTATTCCTAAACATCCTCCTAGTGGAAGGTTTTTGAGAAAAGGTCAAAATATGCAACAACTTGGGAGGAAAAGTCTGGACTGTTAAGCCATCATTGGAACTGGAGAAACCATGTAGTTTTCTAGAGGGCTTGAATGTCTGGGTGAAGTGATCCTGACAGGTGGGATGAGATCTGGAGCTGTGCCCAGCACACTAGGAGTTGAACTAGATGAGGCCAGAGGAAGGGAAACCACACCCGTTGAGGCTGAAAGGGGAGATGAGGATCTTTCTCTCTAACGCGTTCTGAAAAAATTTCAGAATCACAGTAGTTGGAGGAAAGTCATACAGGAGTCCAGAGGGCCAACTGGGGGTTAGAACATCCTTCTTGGGGGATCAGGGCAAAGTACCTACTACTTTTGGTGTTGTATGGGGATGCAACGGGGTGACAACAAGTTGGACCCGACTGGTCGAAAATCTAATTTGCTACATGTGGACTGAGGGACCACTCATGAGGAAGAAGGCTAGAACTGCTCAACCTATACTCTTGAACACTGGACTTCCCGGAAATGTGCACTACTGTCAGAAAATGAATGGACATCACCCACTGCCATATTCTCGTGGTCTCTCAACATAAGCAGCGAGATCATGTTCTCCCTTATTTGTTGATGTACCAGACTGCTGACATGTTAGTCTGAACAGAAATCACACCAGAGGGGAGAGTGGCCTGGAATGCCTGCAACACTAATAAAGACTGGCCTCTGTCAAGGACCAAGAAATTCCCCACCCCACATTGAAAGTGTCCATGGTCACCATGGCCTGCTGGTGAACGTAAAACAAAGAGGCATCCTTAGACAACTGGTGATACCATCCACCAACAGAAGTGAGACCTGCAGATCTTTGAGTGAATCATGAAAGGACAATGGTTGGTGTGTGACAGGTCAGTGGGTTGATAAGAGTCCACTGGAGTACCTGGCCAGAGGTTAAGAACAGCTGCTGCCATGGAACCTAGGAGGCACAAGAGTAGCCTTGCTTGTGGTTTCTGACATATGAGAATAGCCAATGCTTGAGTGTGAATAAGAGAAATTCTGGCAAAAGGAAGTATGGTGATTTGATGTTTTCTGTCCAAAAGTGCTCTGATAAACTCCAAGGCTGAAGACTGGATTTTGTGCTCACTGTTATGACCAAAGTCAAACAAAGATGGATCAAGAAGTTCATGTCCTGAATGAGGAGATTCCTGGAAGGAATGGCGACGAGACAGTTATTCAAACAAATAACCAGAATCCCTGCAGTCTGAAGTGAACTGCAACCACTTTCATGCACTTGAACACCCAAAGAGCTGTGGTGAGATGGAAAATCAGGGTTCTGAATTGGAAATGACTGGCCCCAGCTGGAAGTGAAGAAACCTCCGGGAGCATCTAGCCATGTTTACATGGTAATATGTGTCCTGGAGGTCAATAAGCACATCTAGCTGTCCTTCCTTTGCAGTGGAAGGATGGACAGTACCATGACAATCAGGAATTTTATCTGTTTCACAAACGTATTCAGACAACTTAGGTCCCCATTCTTTTTAGGCACTAAAAATAATCGAGTAAATTCTGGAACTTCCCTGGTCATTTGGGACATTTTGGATAACTCAAATTTTAGAAGATATTTCATTTCGGAGGATGCTGCTTACCTATGTGAGGGTAGAAAATTGGGAAGTTTCTTTAAATGTGGAAGGGAACAGAATAGCCTCTGGTTATTATCCTATGCACTCAAGTGATGGATGTCTAGGCTGACAGGTGTAGGGCCAAGCACCCTCCTGACTGCCTATAAAGAGCTGCAGTCAGGCAGAAGTTCAGGAGTGCTGATAGGGCCTTTTGAAGAAAGGACCCCGAAAGCAAGCCCTGGTTCTGTGGACCACATTTGACCCTGGGGCAACATCCACCATTAGAATTTCTCCCTCTACCACAAGGAGGTCTTGCTGTAGTAGTGTCGGGAATGAACCCTTGAGACTTACAGAACCAGAGTTTCTTCCTACCTTTCTAGTTTATTGAAAAGGTCCTTTGAGGGTAGAAGTAAAGATTAGTACGGCAAAGAGGATCTTACCATCTTGTTCACTTCTGGATAGTGTTTCCTTTTCTGACCAAAGACAGTTGATCCAGCATAAGGTATTTATGAAGGATGCCTTAAAATGCTCTGCAAAGTCAGACAGGGGCATCCAAGCATGTCTTTTAAAGGTTATGCTAGTGCCTGCAGCTCCAGATGCACCTTCCATGGCATTGCAAATAAGCACTGAAAACATCAGACAAGAACCGGGGGTGGGGGGTGGGTGGTGGCCAACTGTGAGTTGATTAATTTTTTCTACTCAACAGACAGGGACCCTGAGAGACAGATTTGCAAAGCACATTGGTCAAATATCTCTGGGAGAGAGTAACAAGTGGCAGGTAGTTCAGTGCCCTGATAGCAATGGTTGCTGAAGCATACACTCTCTTCCCCAATCTGGTCAACATCTGAGACTCCCTACTAGGGGGATGGACAGTGGAACTCCCTATTGCTAGTTCCTTCTTTGTGGTCTCCACCACTACCATGACATTTACAGCTGGGCCCTTGCTGCAGTGAGAACAGTCTTTTGGTGACACTAAAAACTTGAGAGAAGTATTGAACTTTTTTACTGGGGGGGGGGGGGGGGATAAAAACAGAGAAAAGCTCAGAAGCTACAAAAACAGAAGGCTAATAAAATTTGCTTTTCTGCTATATACGAGCCTGACACAAAAGACTGCCTGTTTAGCTATTGAACAGCAAATGAGATCTGGGGTATCTTTTGCCTTACAGGAGATTATAGTTAACAGGAGAAGCCTGAGCCCTGGATTCCAAGCTTTAGAGGATACATCCGTTGAAGAATGGATGGAAAAAAAGAGTTATGTTCTTAACATAATATTCTGTGTTGTCCATCTTTATTTCCATTAACCTATGGGTATTGGTTCCGACCCATGGAACCAACCAGCCACTTCTTATACAGCTTGAGCTTCCGGACTTGAACTCCTCCCTTATACCCACAATGCCCCACTCCTCCAACGTACCTCAGTGTTTGCCAGGAAAGGCATAGCGCAAACATTCATACTATTGAAAATACACAACTACATAACACCAGGAGCTCAACATAAGGAATAAAAATTCCTTTTAACTGTCTACCAGGCTTTCCAAAAACTTCCATAGGGGATGGTGGTGGAAAAGTTAATGGAAATGAAGACAGACAGCACAGATGGAACGTTATGGAAAGAACATAACTTCTTTATCTGATGTTGTCCTCATTTCATTAACCTGTGGGACAGAGTCCCCCAGCTATTAAGATCCAGAGTGGCCCTCATGGAAGGATATTCTGGAGAACAGCAGAGCCAAAAGCACTTCTGCTCCTGGATATGATGGTCAATTTGTAATGTGTACTAAATGTGTGGGGATTAGACCAAGTAGTTGCATCGCAAATGTCCTCATTTGAAACTCTAGACCAAAAAGCATGAGAAGAAACAATGGACCTTGTGGAGTGGGCTTTAATTTGTCCTGGTAAGGGAATGTTTTTCAAAGAGTAAATAAACGAATACAGTCTTTCAAACATCTTGCAAGTGAGACTTTGGTAAAAGACTTGCTGCTTTTTGCCACTGAAAAGGATACAAACAACTGATGAGACTTCCTAAAGGGCTTGGTTCTGTGTAAACAAAACCGAAGCTCTCTATGAACATCAAGCAAATGGCGAGTATATTCACCTTTGTCTTGATAACAGGGAAAAGTGATTGGAAGATTGATGGACTGATTAAAGTTCCCTTCCTTAGCCACGTTGGATAAAAATGAAGGATTAGTAACCATCCAAAACAAAGCACTCAGGAACCAGCAAAACGAAGCCACCAACACAGCGTAGATAGGAGCAAAAATGAAGGATTACTATGCAGGTTAACTCTACCTTTGTGAAAAATCAAATATCGAAATTTTGAAGAAAGGGCTTGGAGTTCACTCTTCTTGCAGATGTAATAGCTATAGAATGAGTTTTCCAGAAAAGGAATTTCAAATCCACCATAGCTGCAGGTTCAAAGGGTGGGTAGACCAAGGCTTGCAAAATAATCATTAAATCCCAAGGAGGAATAAGATCTTTAACTGCAGGCCATAGCAGGAAAGCACCACTAAGGAAAGATTTACAGAGCCAAGGGATAAGGAATCAAAACCAAGGGAAAATTAGATATGTCTGCTAACTGGACTTTTGACAGCAGAATAACTAGATTCATCATCCCATCCATCAAATTCTTTCTTGCTGCTGTATGCCCATCATGTTCTTTACATAACCTGTCCCTTGTACACGGAACCAGGACTCCCCATTTGCTTCTACCACCCAGTTCATCTGGAAAAGTGTTAAGATCGGCACAGACCTCCGTTGTCATTTATTGTTAGTTTAAAACATATGCTACATTACTTATTTTTTTGTTTTATCATTATTACCCTGTAGTGTAGCTAAGATTGGCAGCAGCGAAGCCCCCCCCCAACCTTTCTTATGCAATTGTTAGCCTTTTAAAATACTCTCTAAATTGACCATATTGCTAACCATCACAATGCATAATACTACTAACTTGCTATATTTCTGCTTTTGAATTATAATTTACATTAACTTCAAGTATAATTAAACTCTGTAAAGTAACGTAATTTCAATGTTACTTCTTTACAGTCACTGATCGTTTCTAACGTACTCACACTTCCAACCTCAGCTCAACCCGCTCTCGTTATGCTCGGGATCACTCTGCTCCCCTACCCCTTCCCACCTAACTCCACCTTTCCCAAACTTATACTTAAAAAGGCCATCCCCTCATTAACATTAACCAAACAGAACACAGTAACTCCCCAATCGCACTGTCAAATCCTGCCCATCCCCAAGACATAACCCACTCTGTCCCACAGCCAGCTACCACTCCACCACAAACCACAGGTACACTATCACATAACACTAATTCAGCCCACTCCACACTACTATCGGTTACCTACTTCACTAGACTCAATATTAACATTGCAGTTTCATGCAACTAACCCAATTAACATTCCTCCCATTTCATGTCACTATATATCTTCCTCCATATAATATATACCTCTCCCTAAACTCCTCTTTCTCCTCTCACACAATCGTTCACCCTATTTCCTATCCTTTCCACCATACAACTCAACTCCAACCAATATGTCCTTTACTAAAACAATCACAATCGCCATTCCACTCCTCTTCGCATCCCTTTTATCCTTACTGCTTCATCACAATCTCTATTCCATCCTTCGCACACCTTATACCCTTAATGCTTCACTACCCAAAACACCTTATCCCCTCACCTATTAACCTCCCCCTCCACCCCCCACCTCAACCTCCCCTCTTATTTCACCCAACTGCTATTCTGACATCTCTCCAAGTCTCTATCAACTAAGCCCCTCCTCCATTTCAAATTTAAGCCCATCTCTTCAACATTTAAATTTCAAATACAACCACCATTACCACCAAACTTATATTTTCTAACATATCATCCCATTACCATCACAAGCTCAACACAATCTTATCACTCCCCCCCAACCCTATTACCATAATTCTATCACGGGGCATACATCCCAACCCAGGACCCAATACACACAACTGTCTCTCTACAGCCAACAAAAAAAAATAACTTGCACAAGTCTTTTATACGGTAAACCTAAACCTCTGCAGCATAAAAAATAAAATCTCCGACTTTTATGCTTGGATCTCTCACCAATAACCAGACATCACTGTAACCACAGAAACCTAGCTAAAACTCCATATCAAAGACAGTGAATTTATCCTACCAGGTTTTCAGACAATATGACTATACAGGACTCATAAAAAGGAGGCGGAGTCGCTCTTTTATTACTCATCCTCACTCAATGTTGTTCCATTTACTAACCCAATACCACAGTTCTCAAATGCAGACATTCTCATATCATTCCTAAACAAACAAAAACAAGAAACTTTGAATCATAGCTCTATATATATCCCCTGGTAATAACATACCTATATTAGAGGATATTCTAGCATGGACTTCCACCAATATCAAAAACAAAACTATCATACTAGGCAATGTCAATATTAACTTGCTTGAAGTTAACTCCAGCCACCCTTCTTCAAACATTAATCTCTTCCACTTCACCCAACTTATACACTCTCCCACCAGACCAAACAAAGGGACTGAAAACAGATCTGTCAGAGTGGATCCTGGTCTCAAACCCTAACAAAACAACCTCAGCTGGAATACTGCCAAACACACTAAGCGACCATCTGCCAGTTTTTTATCATCCGGACATCCCCTCCCAATCACAGCCAGCATCAATATAGACAAAAAAGGAACTTGTCCTTATTTAACCCTATAACCTTCAACATTATAAAATCTATTAACTGGCACCAGCTAAAACCCCTCCCACTAGATGAAGCTGTTGAGTACTTCAATAACGCCTTCATGAATATTCTAAATAGCCTTATACCTCTACAATCACAGAGAATAAAAAATAACCATGCCCCTTGTCTATCCAAATCCACTCGGCTTATCATGCATACTAGAGACAAAATATGGAGTCATGGCAAACCCACAGAAATATCCCAGAAATACAAAAATTCAAAGAACTTTGCAACCGTGTAAAAAAAACTAGTTAAAGATAAAGAATACTAACAAAAATTACAGTCTAACCACCAACAGAACCAAAAGAGATTCTGGAGCTCCATTATCTCACTTCTTAACCCAGGCAAAGAAAAAAAAAAAACAATCCTTCCCCTCATCCTGATAAAACAGGAGGTTATGTCTTCTGGAGTTTTAAGTCCTTTTTCATAAACTCCACAGTCAACATCACTGCAAAATTCTCCCAAACAAATCTTGGCACACCCACCCTTATCACCCACTTGCACCTCCTCCCCAGTTCATACCATTTTTCCTTCTCCCTAAAGCCCACTCCAACATGCACCATAAAACTATTACTAAAATTAAAACCTTCTTCCAATGCCCTGACTATCATTCCCCAGAATACCTGAAAATAGCTGCTGACACTATCTCATATCTTATTAAACATACTTATAAAGCAGACCCATTCTAGAGTCATAAATACCCATTGCCTGGAAAAAGGCCTTCATCCTCCCCCTCCACAAAGGTGACAATAATACAGACATCTCTAACTTTTGACCAATAGCCATTCTCTCTCCAGTCTCAAACATCCTTGAAAAATGCGTCAATTCACAACTTTTCAACTACCTTCTAGACAACCATTTACTATCTCCAATACAGCACAGCTTCAGACCTGGCCATAGTACCACAACCACTCTTCTCTCATTTATTGATACAGCAAACAGAGCCTGTAACTTTGGCAAAATAGTTTCAGTCCTATTCCTTGACCTTTCTAAGGCCTTCGATACAGTCTCTCACCGTCTTCTCCTCTCCCTGATCTCTAACCTTGGTCTGTCCCTCTAACTCTAAAGTGTTTTTCCAGTTACTTAAATCAAAGACAACAGGCTGTTAGATGGCAAAATGCCATCTCTCCTTTCCTTAATACTTCCACCGGCATCCCTCAAGGTTCCATACTTGGAACAATCCTATTTAGTATATTCATAAACTTCAACTCAACCTTATCAAAAGGTACTGTAATTCAGTATGCAGATGACGCCACCATTCTCTGCTTTGCCAATTCTACCTGCAAATTACTTATTCTGACTCATAGGTTCATAGGTAAGTACTAGGCTATCCACCCATGGGCATTTATAAGCCTAGCCACAGAGTGATGGCTTTCGCCTCCCCGTTAGATTAGTAACCTGGGCCTCTGTCAATAGAGCTCCTGAAGTGATCCCAGGGTAGAACTTACGATTACCCATCCACTCATCAAGATTTCTCTTGAAAAGGGTCAGAGAGGAGCTCTGTTGAATATGGATTGTGTTTCTATTCCAGAGTGAGGGGAGTCGCTGGGACAGGAATCTATCCCTCCAGCATGTCCTGTTTATTGTTGTACATAGGTTCAAGTCGCTAGAACGAGTGGTTATGAGGGATCTCGTTTTTTTGAGGTGAAGCATGTCCATTAGTTCAGGGTTTGACATGGCCCTATGGGTCAGGCATAGGTCACCTCTCAGCAGACAGTAAGCGACTGAGAAGAGCTGCAGCTTTTTTAGTCGTGCTTCATAGGGTAATTGTTTAAGGCCCTTAACCCTCTTAGTGAGGTACTTCTGTGGTCTTTCTAGTTGTTGCAGGTGTCTAGTGAGGTACATCCCAAATGGGGCATTGTACTCTATTATGGGCCTAATGAGTGAGGAGTAAAGGGGCACAATCACCTCTTTGGATCTGGATGAGAAACCCTTTGTGATCAGGTGTGCCACATAGAAGGATTTCCTGACCGTTTTGGCTATGTGGTTATCAAAGGAGAGCATGCTATCTACTTGGGTACCCAAGTCCCTAATTACTTCTTCTCAACTGAAAACTGGATGCACAACCACCACCCTGCCCTAAATCCCAAATAATCTAAGATCATACTCTTCACCTCTAAAAAAATCAACCCCCTTAAACAAATCAGAGTTCTCCATCTTCTCTCTCAATAAATCACTAATAGAGGTAATTACCCACACAAAACTTCTCTATTATGATGCACATATGAAATTTGACCTTCATATACTACAAAATATCCAGAACACACACTTAAAACTTGGCACCCTCTATAGCCAGAATCATTTCCTAAATCCATCCACAAGAATAACCCTAGCCACAACATACCTTCTCGCCTCTACGGTGCCCCTCTACTTACTAATTTACAAAACTCCTCCAAACACAAACTTGAATATTGCTACAACAAAATTGCCAAATTCACAACTAACTCCAAATACGTTGCCCATCACTGCACTGCTCTTCATTCACTAAATTGGCTACAACTACCACACTACCTCTCCTACTGCAACTAACCACAGCTCAAAATATTCTTCAGACCCCAAGACTGGTCTTGCCCTAAGCTCAACATTTAACCACTGCCAACCAAATAGGCCCCCATAGATCAGGGGATCAGAAACTACTACAGGTCTGTAAACCTAATCTTCCTCCGGCAAGCAACTTTACTCTCACTCAATACCAAAGTATTGGAATGCCTTGCCTCTAACCATTAGATAAATTCAAAACCCATCTCATTTTAAAATTTTCTTCCTTTACCACTTTTCCATATGCTGGAAATGTACTTACAGTAAACCCCCATAATATCTCCACCCCTCATCTTGTCTCCCTAGACACCTGTATTTAACAGCACCACTGTATTTAGAACTCATACTAACAAATATGCCACTCAACAGCTCATACCAATTGTATAAAAAGTACAGTTTTGTACCTACCATAAATGTAGATGTTCGAAGATCCACATTGCTGCAGTCCTTACATATGGGTAGTCCGCTAACCTCGGTCGGCC
Organism: Protopterus annectens; assembly: GCF_019279795.1. Lineage (NCBI taxonomy): Eukaryota > Metazoa > Chordata > Ceratodontiformes > Protopteridae > Protopterus > Protopterus annectens. Next base: position 339,507,508 of record NC_056750.1, read on the forward strand.
CGAATACCAAAGTATTAGGCTGACGTCGGTCAAGGCGCTTAAAACTGACATCAGGACGTCAGGGTACAAAAGCGCATGACCGACGTCATTTCCTCAGTCTTTTCTTGCCCCAGATGTCAGAAGGCCCTAACAAGAAAGGCCAAAGCCAAAAACTAGCAAAACCTAACCAACCACCCGTGCACTAATCATATTTACAATATGTACAACACAAACCACACCACCACCTTCAACAACAGAGGGGAAGGAGGGAGGGTAAGTGGACTGCAGCAATGTGGATCTTCGAACATCTACATTTATGGTAGGTACAAAACTGTACTATGTTCTTCATCTCACATTGCTGCAGTCCTTACATATGGGTAGAATCCCAAAGCAGAGGTAAGGGAGGATGGCAAAACTATAAAGCATTAGGAGCTGCCAACATGCCCTGTAAAATGGCAGTGGCAAATCCAGCCCTAGATTTAGAGTAAAGTGGAAGGTGGTAATGCTTAGAGAAAGTATGCACTGAACTCCAAGTAGCTGCTTCCAAAATATCTTTAGTATCCACCCCCCTTAAAAAAGCTGTAGAAGTGGCAGTAGCCCTAGTGGAATGAGGCCTAATCCCAGCTGGAATCTCCTTACCATGATGGGAATAACAGAAAGCAATACAAAAACCAATCCACTTAGAAATAGTTTGTTTTGAAACAGGTTTGCCCTGAGAACCCAAAGCAAAAGAAACAAACAACTGCTGAGACTGCCTGAACCCTTTAGTTCTGCTCAAATAATATCGCAACTGTCTGTGTATATCCAAAGTGTGCAAAATCCTTTCCCCTTTATTTTGGGGGTTTGCATAAAAGGTAGGCAAATGAATAGTTTGGTTTAAAGCCACACTAGAAACCACTTTAGGCATAAAAGAAGGGTTAGTACGAAAGACACCCTATCCTTGTGGAAAATTAAGAAAGGCTCAACTGCCATAAGGGCCTGTAATTCAGAAACCCTCCTCGCAGAGGTAATGGCCAACAAAAAAGCAGTTTTCCATGATAAATATTTCAACTCTGCCGATGCTGCAGGCTCAAAAGGTTGTAGAGTGAGTTTCTCCAACACAAAATTGAGATCCCAAGCAGGAGTAGGAGCTCTACGTGGGGTCTTATATTCTTTGCCCCTCTAAGGAATTGCTTAAACAAAGGCTGAGAAAATAATGGTGGGTCACAGTCATAGTGAGCAGAAATTGCTGCAGCATGAACCTTTATAGAGGAGAAGGACAAACCTTTGTCCAATAACTCAGTAAGGTATTGAAGCAACACTTAAATTAGGTTTAGAAACATCAAAGTCCTTTGCTGTACTCCAAAATAAAAATCTCCTCCATTTATCTGCGTAAACTTTCCTTGTACTAGGCCTTCTGGCCTCCAAAATAACATTCAAAACATGTTGTGGAAGCTGAGACCCTCCAGGGTTTAAAACAGAATATGCCAGGCTGTCAGATGTAGAGAATGAAGTTTGACATTGAGTAAATGACTGTTCTCCTGAGACAGCAGGTGAGGAATCGAAGGCAAAGGCCATGGAGGCTCCTGTACCAGACTTCTCAGTAATGGGTACCAGTGCTGTCGAGGCCAATCTGGAGCTATTAAAATCATGTTTGGCTTGTCCTGTCTGACCTTCAGCAGTACCTTTGGGAGGAGAGGCAGAGGTGGAAAGGCATACACGTGAAGATTGCTCCAATTGAATGAGAGAGCATCCACTTTCCAAGCTGTGGGATGAAACCTTTTGTGCAAAACTTTGGCAGCTGGTAATTTAGTGGAGAAGCGAACAGATCTATGTCTGGAGTTCCCCATAACACTGTCAATCTCTGAAATACATGAGGATCCAATTTCCACTCGTGGGGATCCATAATTTGTCTGCTCAACACATCTGCTAAGGAGTTCTGTGCTCCTGGCAGAAACCTTGCCTGAAGATTTAGCTGTAAACTGAGAGCAGTCTCCCACAAAATCATTGCTTGTCTGCATAGAGGATAAGAATGTTCCCCTTGCTTGTTGATGTACCACATGACAGTTGTGTTGTCTGTTTGAATCAACACCTGCCCTGGAAGAAGTAAATCCTTGAAAGCTATCAATGCAAATTGGACTGCTAACATCTCCTTCAAGTTGATATGTAGATGTTGAAGTCTGGCAGGCCACGTGTCTTGTACCCATTTTCCATTTAGATGAGCTCCCCAAGCTTTGTCTGAGGCATCTGTCGTTAAAATCTGACTCGCCTCTGGCCGGGTCACAGACAGTCCCTTGTTTAGGTGACATTCCTGAGCCCACCACAAAAATTCCTTTTGAATGCAAGGTATTATCTGAATGACAGTGTCCAAATCTTGGCAGTGCTGTGTCCATACATTCTTGAGATACCATTGTAGCTTCCTCATATGCAGTTTGGCATTGGGAAGTACCAGAATACAAGATGCCATGAACCCCAAGGCTTGAAGGACTGTCTGTCCTTGCAGTCAGCCTGGACTGACGAGACAACTGGTGGAAGTAAAGAGAAAGATTCTTTTGTTTGTCCGGGGTCAAAAAGGCCCTCTGGGATGCTGTATTCAGTCTCACACCCAGAAAGCACATGTCCTGAGAGGGTACTAGACTGGACTTTATTTCGTTCACAGAATACCCCAGGCATCTTAACACTGCCATCACATACTGTAGATGATGAAGAAGTTCGTCCTTTTCTTGGGCCAGAATCAGGCAATCGTCCAAATAAGGATAGATCTGTATTCCTCTTAGCCTGAAGAAAGCTACCACTGGAGCCAGAACCTTCGTGAACACTCTGGGCGCAGTAGATAAGCCAAAGGGCAATGCAGAGAACTGATAATGTGAAGTCCCAGCCCGAAAACGCAGATATTTCCTGCAACTGGGCCTGATAGGAACATGAAGGTAAGCCTCCTTGAGATCCAGAGTCACCATCCAGTGATCTTTGCCCAGCAGAGGTAAAAGCTGTTGTAACGTCAACATTTTGAACTTGGGAATGTCCAGATATGTGTTGAGGATAGATAAATCCAAAATTGGTCTCCACGTGTTTCCTTTCTTTGGTACTAGAAACAGGCGAGAATAAAATCCTAGGCCCACTTCTGGCAGAGGGACCGGTTGTATGGCCCCTATTTGAAGTAGTAGAGAAATTTGTTTGCAAGCCTCTAGTCTTTGCTGAGGAGGAACATCCGGCATGCCTTTGAAAGGAGGCAAGGTATGGAAATAAAGCTTGTAACCCTGGTGTATGATATCCAATACCCATTTGTCTTGGGTAATCCACATCCAATTTTCCTTGAAGAGTGCCAACCTTCCTCCCAAACGTGCTGCCAGGCAAGAAGGATCTGGCAGCTGAAAAAGTAGGTCATTGGGCCTGTTTACGAAAGGACTGGCCCCTGCCCTCACCCGAAGATTGTGCAGGTGAACTCCCTGTTCTAGGCCTGAAAGAACTCTGAGCTCTGCCCCTACCACGTCTAGATCTACCCCTAGACTGAGAATCATAAGAAGGATACGTCCACCCCTTAGCAGGCCAATTCCTACTAAACTTCGGAGGCTGAACTTGCAAAAAATCTTTAACAGCCTGCATAGACTTAGCCTTGTCTTCCATTTTCTTCAAGACTGACTCCACAGGTGAACCAAACAACACATCAGACTGCAAAGGAGCATCCAAAATCCTTGTCTTAACATGGTCAGATAAATTCTGATCCTTCAACCAGGCGTGCCTGCGAAGAACTGAGCCAGTGGCAGCCACCCTAGACGAGGCATGCACAGCATCAAAACCACACTGTAATGAATGCTTACCCACCTGTTCAGAGACATGCACCAAATCTTGTAATTCTTTACACTCAATGCCTTCCGCCAGAGCATCCACCTTAGACTTCAATTGAGAAAGAAGAAAGTTTTGATATTTCAACATATGAAACTGGCAATTCAAAGCCCTCATAGCTAAGGTAGAAGATGTATAGACCTTCTTTCCCCATCTATCCAAAGCTCTGGCTTCTTTATCTAGAGGAACCGGATTTTTTACAACAGAGGCCTTGACACCCTTAGGTCCCTGACTAATAGTTTCTGGGTCCGCCCTAGGACTCTTATAAAGATATTTATGAGCCTCAGGCACCCTGTAATACCTATCCGGTTTAACAGGAGCAGGAGGCAGAGAATCAGGATTAAGTGAAGCCTCTGCAAACACATCTTCCACAACATCCAGAACAAGGGGTATAGCCAAGGGCCTATGCTGGGGTAACAGCAAAAACTCCCTAAGCCTTTTCCTAGAATCAGAGAAGTCCTGACCTTCCCACTTAAAATGTTCCCTCATAGAATGAAGAGTCTCTGAAAAAGAAAAATCCTCTGGAGGAGAAGCAGAAGGAGTGGAATCATCTGCATCAGAATCAGAATAAGGAGAGTACTCCTGCAAGTCTTCAGCTGAAGACTCTGAAACATCCGAAGCCTGCTCAAAACTTCCCAACTCTGGCTCCACCCTAGGCCTCTTATCAGGAGGGGGCAAAGAACCTCTAATCAGAGTAATCAAATCTTCTGCCATTTTAAGCATGTGCTTCTTGGGCACAGACCCTGCTGAACTAGGAGTGACACCAACAGAAGCTAAAACTGGCCTGCCTCTGGGAGAAGCCTTGGAAACAGAAGGAGAAGGCCTAACCACCCTAGGAAGGGAGGGGAGTACAGTAAGTTGAGAAGCCCCTTCAGCCTGACCTGCCTCCTGAGAGACCACCTCCTGCAAAATCAAAGTCTCCCCCTGAGACTCCAGAGAAGTCTCCGTCAGAACCACCGGTTCCACTGAAGCCTCTAAAGAACCGGCGTCCGGAACGGACGACTCATCTTGCCTGGGTTTAACTGCTTTGTCTTTGCGCTTCTTCGAGAAGCGGGCCGGAGAATCCGACGGCATATTATAATTGCACCGCTTCCCAAAGACCAGCCTAGCACAATCTAACCTTCGCTTAATAGTGCGTTTATTGAACCTAGCACAAAAGCGACACCCAACAACGTCGTGCTCAGGCCCCAAACAAGGAATACACAAAGAATGATAATCCCTATGCAGTATCTGTTTCCCACAAGAAATACAGTTATTCACTTTTTCTGACATCCGTAAAACACTGAGGCAAGAAAAACCAAAATATTCCCAACGGGTACTTAGCCAACTTGGATTCGGTCTGAAACTCCGAATTCGAAAAATTTCAGAACGCCAAACGGCACTTGCAACGCTGCTTCTGCATCGGACCATGCGGCAAAAAAGACTGAGGAAATGTCGGTCATGCGCTTTTGTACCCTGACGTCCTGATGTCAGTTTTAAGCGCCTTGACCGACGTCAGCCTAATACTTTGGTATTCGGGCCGACCGAGGACAGCGGACTACCCATATGTAAGGACTGCAGCAATGTGAGATGAAGAACATCTGTAACTTTATGAAAGCTGTCGTGTTTTAAAACTTGTACTTACTACTCCTTTGTTATTGACTGTAAAGCATTTACAAACTCATTGTAATTTTTGACTTCTTTGTAACTTTAAAATGTTACCTTTTGTATTGTGCAGCTTTTCTCCCTGGGCCTCCACTGAAAATAGATGCTTTTGGCCCAGTGGACTACCCCGGTAAACAAAAGCAACTAAATAAATAAATCAGAGAAAGGGAAGTCAAAAATTCAAGTACGACTGCAACTGGTGCTGTAAAAGGATCTGATAATGTTCATCTCAAATAGCAAATCTTTTCCGCTTGCTTCTATAAATCTTGTGGGTCAAAGACCTATCTGAGGAGACCAAAATTTCTCAAATGGGGGAAGAAAGCCTCGGGGATCTTGCCATCACTGGAACTGGAGAAACCATACTGTTAGCTTCAGGCCCTGTATACCTGGGTAGGGATGCCTTGATGGGTGCGACAGCAGATCTGGGGCGGAATCCAACCTCACTGGAGGGTAAACCAGATGAGGTAAGAGGAAGGTGAATCAGGTTTGTCGAGGCCAAAAGGGGGCAAAGAGTATTACTTTGCTCTGCAACCAGACAGCCTTCTATAAGAACTTGGGAATTAGTGGTAGAGGAGAAACGGCATAGAGAAGACCGGAGGGCCAAGCATGGACTAGTGCGCCCCTGGGGTGACTCTCCCCAAGGAGGGATCAAGGCAAAGTACCTGCTGCATTTGTTGTTGAAAGGTGATGCAAACATACTGCAGCAGGCATGACCCCATTTCTGGAAGATCATGTTTGCCATTGACTTATTCAATAATACTTGACTGAGCCAGTCCGCTAATATGTTGAACTCCCCAGGAATGTGTGTTGCTATCAGAAAGTGGTTGGTAAAGCTCTCCCACTGCCAAACCCTCATCACTTCTCGACATAGGGGGGTAGGACCAGTTCCTTCCTGTTTGTTGATGTACCAAACTACTAACATGCTGTCCTTTTGAATTGCAATAGTCATCAGAGGTAGAAAGCTGTCAAGTTCTTGTAATGCTAGATGAACTGTTCTCATCTCCAGTACATTGATATGCAACTTGGTCTCCTGGGACTTCAGTATGCCTTGGACTGTTCAACCCAGATAATGCCCCCCCAGCTGGGAGGCGTCCGTTGTCAACATGGCGTTTGGGGATGGAAGGATGAATGGACATCCTTGAGTAAAATCTATGAAGTGAAGCCACCAAAGTAGAGATTCCTTTCACATTGCAATAGTTTTATGGGAAGACTGAGGATTCCCAAGTAGTAGACAACTGAGCTGCTAACATCCACTGCAATATCATCATGTGGAAACGAGCCACGGGCAGAAGACTTTTCGTGGCCACCACTGAACCCAGTGCCCAGAGAACTAAGGAGGCTGAAGTATAGTTAGAATTTTTCTGATATGACTTCTTAGATTTATTACCCTGTCTGTTATCAGATAAGCACAGGATGTCCTTGTATTCAGACAAGCCCCAATGAAATCTATGATCGGAACCAGGTCCAACTGGGATTTCTGCATGTTGATATTTATCCCTAGAGTTGCAACCAGCTGTAGTAAGTAGTCTCTGCTTGAATGAGTATATGTCTGGTTGGAGCGGTTAGAAGCCAGTCATCCAGATATGGAAAAAAATGGTAATCCTGAAGTCTGAGATGCGCTGCCACCACTGCCAAGCATTTGGTGAACACCCTGGGGGCTGCAGCGAGACCAAACGTGAGTGATTTGAGCCCACAATGACTGGTTCCCAGTTCAAAACTTGGGAATTGCCTGGAGCATCTTTCCATCTTTATATAGTAGCATGCGTCTTACAGGTCCACTGCGCACATCCAGTCGTCCACCTTCAAAAGAGGCAAGATGGACTGGATAGTTACCATCCTGAACATCATGTGCTTTGCCGATTTAATCAGAGAGGTCAGGTCCAGAATGGGTGCCAAGTTCCCTGTCTTTTTGGGTAATAAAAATAATCTGGAGTAAAAGCCCAATCTGACTTGATCGAGGAGGGGTGGGGGGGGGGGGGTACTTCTTGGATATCATTTATTTTTTTGCAAAATGTTTCTTATTTCGTGGGGCATGTCCTCCCTCTGATTGGATGAGACATCAGGGAGGTAATGTTTTTTCTTAGGGATTTCCATAAAGGGAATGAAAATATCCTCTGGATATGATCCATAACAGCCAGTTGTTGCTTGTGATGGCTCCCAGGCTTCCGGATGCAAGTAGCAGCACCCCTCAACTGCCTCCAGTGCAGGACAGTCAGGGAACTGTTCAGGGGTTCTGGAAGGGTCTTGTCCTGGAAGGTTTCCCACGACCCTTGATTCTGCAGACCCCCAAGACCCCATGGGTGGCATCTTCCATTTTGATTATTCCCCCCTCTGCTCCAGGGGTAATTGATTCAGTGTGTCCTGAAAAGGTCCCAGTGACCTTCAAAACCATGTTTTCTTACTACCATGCTGGTTCCTGGAAAATGACCTTTGTGGAGTAGAGAAATGTATTCCGATGGCAGACAAGGTCTTTCCATTCTTCTCACTACAGGAGAGAACCTCACAAACAGTGAGCCCAAACAAGGTGGAGCCATCGATGGGGACATTAATGAAGGCTTGTTTAAAGAGCTCCGCAAAATTGCACAGCCTCATCCAGGCATGACGCCACCCAGCAATGCTTGAACCAGCAGCCCTTGAAGTACCCTCTGCAGCATGGGAAATGATTTCAGGATGGCCAATCTGGAGGAAAAGTTCTTCTGTTCCTTGGCAGACATGGACCCTGGGGTCAAGCTAGAAAGTTCCTTTAGCAAATCTCTTTGTAGACTCATAAAGTGTGACAAATAGTTAAACACCCTTAGGGTAAAATAAAGGAAGAGGTGTAAACTCTTTTGCCAAGTCTGTCCATAGCCCAGGATTCTCTATGTTGGGGGGGGGGGGGGGCAGAGGAGCTCTCCTGGGCCAGCTCATTCTTGGTGGCTGTTGCAACAATGGCATCTACAGGAAAAACCTTGGTCCAGAAAAACTTGACTGCGGGGGCACTTAGGATCTCATTTGCACATTTTGGGAATTGGCTCTACTGCATCTGGTTCCTTCCAAGCCTTGGAAGACAACTGAAAGAGGTTGGCCAGGGGGGAGGGCACCCAGGTAGTAGATGGGCTGGGCCCAAAAGCCGCCCATAACACTGATTCCTCCGGGGAAGGGTTTTGGCCAGACCACCCACCCCTCTGGCGAAGGATTTCTAAAATGTCTCCAAAGGAGACTTCGTCAGGTGGTGACCTTGGGGGGCCCTTCTTCCTCGATGGTGGTGTCTGTAGTGACTGATAACTGTTGGGAATCAATCTCTCTCCTTTTATACAGCCTCTTCTGTGGAATCTCCTCGGTGGGACACTCCGGGAAGCTATCGGAAGATGCCTGGGGTTCTGCTGTGGGGAGAGTGTGAAGGCTTTGGGAGACTGGCTGTCCACATGGCAGAATGGAGGCCTCATGCACTAAACCAGAATGAGGAGGGGGAGGTACGATGGCAGATACCACCAAAGGTCTCCCTGGCTGGGAGAGAGCCCTCTCTACCACTTCAAAAACCAAAGGCCCCAAGCCACCAAAAGCCCCCCCCCCCCCCCCAAGAGCCAAAGCCACCGGAGTTAAGACCTCCCAGAGAGCTCTATCCTCTGCTCTGAAGGGGGAGTCAGGGCCCAGTCTTCGAAAGCCAAAGCTCAAAGCAGAGCGAAAGTTTCGGAGTACACCCCCTCCCCCCGAAACAACCTCAACCCTGCGTTTCCAAGAGATGCTCAGAAACAAAGCCAACAGAGCAGAGCGGATCAAGGAAATAGTCATAGGCAAAGAGGAAACCTCTAGTATGTATAAAAAGTTGAACTGCCACAGTAAAAGGAAAATTCTTTATTGCAAGGACAAAGTGAGCGCTTTTACGACCTTCCAGGTTGCTTCATCAGACATAAAACATCCCATGACTTCTTTGATATATATACTTTCAAAGTGACCAATCAGTTAAGACAAACAATTAAATATATACATCAGATTCAATTAATTTAAAAATAGTAGAAAAAAACATAACTAGACATAAAACTGTTAAAAACAGTATGCAAGTTCAAATGTGAATGCCTATAGAACCATGTAGAAGGGAATTAGTGCTTTGAGTCTCTTGCCTTTAAAAATGGTTTCAAAGAAACAATTTCATTAATGCCTGGGGGTTTGTCATGATTTAATTGCAGAATCCATTTTTGCTCAGCCTCTTCTGTTCTGTTTCTAACGTCACCCCCTCTGATATGTTCTTCCAGAACTTCTAAAACTAAAAATGTAAAAACATGGTGCATCCCTTCAGCTTCTACATGTTTAGCTAGGGTACTACTCTCCTTTTTGTTTACTATGTCCCTCATATGTTCTAAAATGCATTCTTTGAACACTCTATTAGTCTTGAAACCTCTATTGGCTATGACACCTCAGCATTGGACACCAACGGCACCAAGTACTCCGAAACCGAAGGGTGGATCAGAGAAGGAGCCAAAGGACAAAAAGGTGAAATCCTCACTGATCCAAATGTGTACAGAGCGGACATAAGCCCCATCTGCATCTGAGCCATGAGGAACAGCATCAGTCTATTGACATCCTTGGAGGATAGACTCCAGGAAGACTTGGAATAAGCTGATGACAGGGGTCTCGAAGATCTCCAGAAGGAGCGAGATCGGGACCTAGGAACCTGCCCTGTTGGAGCTGAACTATACGCCAACACCGTCAGAGCCAGTGAAGAGCCATTCAGCCCTGGGACAACATAGGGTGACGGGGATGGAGGGAAAGAAGTTGGAACATAGCTTGGTGCTGACTGAGTCAGTTCTGAAATTTTCGGAGCCTTCTTAGGAGGCTCCAAGGAAGACTGCATATGAGAGAGCTTCCTGCTCTCCTTGGTCTCCCTTAGGCCTCTTAGGAGGGGGTTCAGTTTTACCACTTGAATTTGCTTAATCATGCTCAGCACTTGTTCAGAACTTGTAATAATTAAATAAGCTAAAAATTACTACAGCACTCAACCTTCCTCTTTACCTAGAGGAAAACAGTTTTTGTACTTCCTTTCCTCACTTGCTTAGAGAAAAACAGCTCTTATACTCACTTTCCTCACTTGTCTAGAGGAAAGTAGTTTTTTTATTCAGGCATGTCCAAGGGTCAGCTCCCAGTGTTCTCTCCTGTCTATCTTATGAATCTGGGCATCTTGGGGCAATGTAGCAATTGCCTCACGTACACAGACAACCCTCTCCTCCTACCACCCAACACCACAACCTGTGGGAGATGCACTTACCAAGCCAAACTGGAGGTAAAGCTCTCTCCAACCAAGACTGAATTTGACAGTCAAGAGGAGAAGGTAAACACTTGCACCACACCACACTTATCACATAGTCCCACTAAACTTACACCACACCAAAATCCACACATATAAACAAAAACATTTGCAGAGGCTCTCAATAATAATCTGGTCAAGCAACAGAGACCTCCAAAGCAGAAATGCAAGCAACCTCCAGCCCCCAGCACAACCCAAATGACACACAGCCCACAGACACAGTGTGCCAATAAACCACAGCCCAAAAGGTAAAACAACGGACTCAACACACTAGTCATAGGTGAGACTATAGTCAGGCACACTGATGTCTCACTCACCAGGCTAAACAAGGAGCTGCCTGTCAGGTGCCAGGATCCGCCACATAATCCACGCACTCAGGTCACTCCACAAGTACAAATACGATACTGTCATTGTTCATGTTGGTGTGAACGACCTGAGACGTCCCTCCCTGGACTACATGAAAAGAAACATGGAAGAGCTCTCCAATCTTGTAGCCCAGGCAGGTATGACCCTAGCCCTGAGTAGCATCCTGCCATCGCCCAGAATTATGCCACAGTACAAGGACAAAATGATTGACTTCAACAATTGGCTAAGGTTCTGGTGTTATTCTAAGGGGATCCAGTATCTGTCTGCCTGGGATGACATGGTCGACAGACCACACTGCTTTGCCAGAGATGGCCTGCACCTGTCAGCCCTGGGATTCCGGATACTGGCTAAGGGTCTTGCCGCCCCCATAGTGACCTTTTTAGGCAAGGTTCAAATGACTAATTCACCACCGTAACAGGAACAGGCAAGCAAAAACTGAGGGTAATGCTACTCAATGCTAGAAATCTAAATCTCAAAATACACTCACTCGAGGTACTCTTTAAAATGGAGAACATCAATATCTGTGCAGTGATTGAGACCTGGTTCAAGGCTCTAGAGAGTACCCCTGCATTACCAGGCTACAACTCGTATCACACTTTTCAGCCATCTAACCTGGACCGGAACACCAAAGGCGGAGGTGTGCATACTCTAAGGATATCCGCACCACCAGGCTAGCTGCGCAGCATAATACATCTGAGGTTATCCAAGTGCAACTAACTCTGGGCAAAACTGCAATCCAAATTGTAGCTTGCTACAGATCCCCCCCCCCCCCATGCTCCAGGATTCCCACTCCTCTTTTCTTGATATACTGGAAAATATTAGGGTTCAACCAAACACCTTAACAATGGGCGATTTTAACTACCTCACCATTAACTGAGAAAACTACTCATGTACCAACTCCTTTGTTCAACGCTTTCTGGAATTCATAAATTCCAATGCCCTGGATCAACTTATCCACATCCCCACCAGGGGCAAAAACATCCTAGACCTAGTCATTACCAACATGAATGACCGGTGTTCCACACCTGAAGTGAACTCATTGGTCAGATCCGACCATAAGCTTATCACCCTAGATATCGGCATCCCGCCCCCCACCATTAAGGAAACCACGGTAAAAAATTTCTCCAAAGCCAACTTCATGCTTCTAAAGACAGAAGTGGTGAACTTCAGGACACCCATGCAGATGGACAATACAGTTACAACTGCTGAATCCTACACAAATGCATTCCATAAGCACTTACACAAGTGCATGGATCGTGCTATCCCAAACAGAACCAAGATGCTATCCTCCAAACAAAAGAAAGCCAATCTGGTGGTCCCCTGCCATAAACAAACTCTACAACCGAAGGAAGAAACTGTTGCAAGAGAGAGTAAAATCCCATGAGTAGAGCAGCTCCCTGGTCAGCCTCAGTAAGAAGCTGAGATCCCTTGTAAGATCATACAAAGCTAGCTATGAAAACAAAATCGCCACTGACTCCAAGGGCAAACACAAAGCATTCTATAGCTATGTTATGAATCTCAATGTCAACAACCAGATCTGCTCTGAGTTAAAGCACAACAGCACGAAAATTACAAAACCAAGTGATATCGCCAGTATCTTGGCAGATAGGTTCAGTGCTAAATTTACCCACCCCCACCCCCTAAAGGGCCCATATCTATACAGGAAGAATGCAGAGTCCCTGTAATCACATCTACGCAGGTAAAAGCTGCACTCTCTAAAACCAAAAACATAGCATCCATGGAACTGGACAACATCCCACGCTGCATTTTACACGAACTGGCTCCCCACCTAAGCACCATGTTCAATCATAGTCTCACATCAGGCTTTGTGCCCACTGAATGGTGCACAGCAATAGTTATCCCACTCCACAAAGGGGGAGCCACCACTGATACTGGGAACTATTGTCCTATTAGCCTGGCGAGCCTGGTCTGCAAGGCCATGGAACGTATCATCATGGAACTTAAACAAAGAAATTGGTAACCTCCAAACTCTGGACCTCACCCAGTTCGGGTTTGTGAAAGGCAGATCATGCCTTCTGAACCTGATCAACTTCTTTGAGGCAGTCACCAAAGCCGTAGACAAGGGTAAGGTGGTTCACACAGCCTATCTTGACCTCGCCAACGCTTTTGACACCATCCTCCATTCTGGAGTTATAGCTAAATTCACTAAACTAGGTATAAATCCCTACATCACAAGATGGGTTGCCAGCTGGCTGACTGATAGAACCCACACTGTAAAAGTTGCAGACTCCAAATCTGACTTCAAACCAGTGACAAGTGGAGTACCACAGGGTTCAGTCCTGGGACCTCTCCTGTTTGGTATCTACTTCTCTGAAGTACAGGTTAACACAGAAGGCCTCTGTCTAATGAAGTTTGCAGATGACTGCAAACTAGGAGCCATAGTAGAGTCCCCAAATGATGTGGACATCCTACAGAAGTGCCTCACTGAGACAGATGCCTGGTGCAGAGGCATGGCCTCAAGCTCAATGCCAAAATGTGCATTGTCCTCCCCTTTGGTAAAAACTCTGTACCCATGAACTACCACATAAACGGCAGTCTACTTAATGCTGAATGTGTGATAAGAGACCTTGGGACCCAGGTGGACAGTAGTCTCTCCTTTGATAATCACATCGCCACAGTAGTCAGGAAATCCTTCTAAGTGGCACACCTCATCACAAAAGGGTTCCCTTCCAGGAAAAAAGAGGTCATTGTTCTCCTCTACTCTGCACTCATTAGACCCATTATAGAGTACAATGCCCCTTTTGGAATGTACCTCACAAGACATATGCAGCATTACAAAGAGGATTACTGGCGTTAAACAGATGCCCTACATTGACTGTCTAAAAAAACTCCAGCTTTACTCTATACCAATCGCCAACTCCGAGGAGATCTCTGTCTAACATATAAAGCTATGTTAAACCCAGAGCTGTTGGATATGCTGCACCTAAGGAAATCCCAATCCCTCTGAGCTACACGCTCTTGGGACCTAAACCTTGTCACCACAATAAACAGGACATGCTGGAGGGATAGATTCCTGTCCCAGAGATTTCCTATACTCTGGAACCCATCTATGTCAAGCAAAGTTCCTCATTAGTACTCTTCAAGAAAAATCGTGATGAGTGGATGGGAAATATATCCCAGGGATCACTTCCGTGGCTCTGCTCAACAGGGGAACAGGAAATGAACTTTCTTGGGTGGCATAAGCCAGGGAACCTTGTTGGCTAGGCTTACTTAGGCCCTTGGGCCGATAGCCTAGTACCTAGCTATGAACCTATGAAGTTGAAGGCAACCCCAAGGTGGAGGAAGAAGGATGCAACCCTTTAAGTATCAGCTTGCTCCTCCTGTCTGCCAGAGCCCAGGAGTGGAAGGCCTGACAAATAACACAAGGGGGCTCAAGATGGGTAGGCCCCAAGTAATAAACACACTCCCCTGTGGGCATCAGACAGGGTAATCTTCCTCCCACAGAATGTGCATTTATTTACGACCTTGAGGCTTCTGCTCAGACAGCATCAAGAAGGGAGGAAAACAGAAAAAGGAGAGAAGAGAGAACTAGCTGCAAGTACATGTGGGTAAGGAAGGAAACTAGTAAGATTTAACCTAGAATGAAAAAAAAAAGGATTTTTACAGACTAGTTAGAGTTAAAGAAAGGGTAAATTACTCACAAGAAGGAAGTAACCCTGTCACAGAGGCAAACTCGCTGCTGAAACTATGCATGGCAAATGAGATCTGAGGTACCTTGAGGGTGCATGGCATTGCGGGTATGGGGGAGGAGCTGAAGTCAGGAAGCTCGAGCTGTACAAGAAGTGGCAGGTCTGTTCCGAGGATCGGAACCAATACCCACAGGTTAATGAAATGAACAGGACATTAGATCATCAGATCCAGAAGTATTACCTTATTAAAACTTCTGAGGCTATTCCTTGAAGATGCACCTTGGCATTCTGTTTGCGGATACCACTGCCCTGTCGCACTACTCTCATGCTCCAGTTCAGGTGTGATCAACACCATCTCTTCCCTCAATCAGAGGAGATTAGGAAGAGGCAGACTGGATAAGCAATTCACAAAGAAACAACAGGTGCACAATATGCATGGATTCCAAATATGCAATACAGTCCAGAAGACTTAGGATCTTTGCTTGGAAGTGTTTGCTTAGGTATTTTTATACTCCAAGCAGACACCAAAGAATTTTGAGCTGTGATACAAAATCAAAATTGCCTAGACATAGTACGGCCTTACTGAGTTTAATTCTGGTGGCTGCCAAAAAAATCAATTACTAGAAAATGGAAATCCAAGTATAAACTAACCATACTAGAAGTAGTGAATTTAGTAAGAGATAAAAACTGGAAATGTGATCTTTAGAAAAGGATAGAAGCAAATTACATAGAAAAATAGGAATTGCGGGAACAATACATGCAGAATAATATTTCGGAGTAGGAATGAGTATTAAGGGAAGGCAGGAATCTAATGAGTTATGCGATGTCTGACTGTCAATAACTGCATTGAAGATTACAAATGATGTATAATGTTAATGAAAATAAATCAATATGGTTTGTTTTAATTTATATAAACATATAACTGCTTATGTCACAAGTGATAATTCAATAAACATTTTTTTTTAAACAAACAAGAATCACCACCTCTCCCTTCAATATCCTGCATGCTCTACTCACAAAAGTTCTACTCCCTTCAGCTGTTTCACACCAGTGTTGTTGTGGCAGAAGTGCAGCTGCATTTGTCTGATATGAATCTCAGCTTTATAAGCCTTTCCACACTCTGCGCAGCAACAGAATTTTATAAAAGCGTTTCTTTTCTTTTAATGTATGGAAAGTCATGCTGCACATTAAAATGTGATGATTTAAAAAAAATGAGGGTGTAGGCCTTGTACTAAAACTTCCTGGCTGACATACTGCACGTACTTCTCAATATCTTACTGCAAAAATCTGGACAAAGCCTAAAATAATGGGCGGGAGGGGCCCAAAGGCCTCAAAATAGGGTAGATTTAAATATTGCTCTTATAAACTTAAAGTTGCCAGAATAAGAGAATTTGTGTTAGCATGCATTTTCTGAAGGATATGAAGTCTGAAACTCAAACACATGCCATTATTTAGTGACTTCAGTCCTCAGTGACATGTCAAAAAGACAAATTTTATGACAAAAATGACAAAAATATGAGGCAAAAATTTGGATAGTTTGATTCACATGCTCCTCCCTTCTAGTTCTGCACTGAAGAATAACTTTTCCAAATGATTTAGCCTCTCTAGTAGAAGAAAGGAAAGGCCTTCTGGCAGATGGAATCTAAAAGTGAGCCCAGGACCATCACTCTCATGGATGGGGAAAGATACAATTTTGGGATACTGAAGGGAAACCTGAGAGATTGGAAGCATTCGATGGTGAAGGTGAGGGCCAAGTCAACCTCCTCCTTCGTGAAAGCCTGAACGAGGCAGTTGTCGAAGTATGGGTATATGTGGATGCCCTTTGTCCTCAGTATGCAATTAATGCAGTCACGCACATGACAGTCACCAATCCACAGGGCAATGATGTAAATTTAAACCTGGAGCCTCTTGCTGCAAGTCTAAGAAGGTAACTGTGGTCCCTGTGAATAAGAATGTTGATGTAAGCTTCCCCTGAAATCTAATGTAACCATCGGGTTCTGAGAAAATAAGGAGGGGAAGCAGGGCCTGCAGAGTTAACATTTTTATTTTGGGAACTAGATGAATGTACTGAGTTTTGAAAAGTTCAGAATGAGACTCTAAGGCTCCTAATTACTGGGACTAAGAAAGAGCATAGAGTGCAACGCTTAGTCTTTTAAATGTACTGGTTTTATCTCTAATGCCAGAATGTTCTACAGAATAGGAGGCCTAAAGCAGTTTTGATCTTTTTAGCACCAGAAGAATTCCTGTCATCTTTAGTCTTTCACAAATTCTAATTTATAACTTTGGGAAATGATTTGCAGGACTAACTTGCCCTGGCTCACAAATCTTCCTGGCAATCCTGGAATGGGTGAGGACAAGAAGCAGATGAGGCTATGGCGGGTAAAGGAAAAGGTAGAAGGTCCAAGAAGTCACTGTTGCTGCCTAGAAGCAGAAGACCTGGGGGTGGGGGTGGGTGATATTACATGGTTTCAGTTATGTTCTCCTTGCCACTTTTATACACTGGCTTTTCAATTTTTAAGAAAACTTTTCACCAGCATGCCTTTTAAAGACGTTTCTCAGACAGTATGAGGGAGTGAAAAAGCTGCTCATCATTCTCCAAGATTGTGTCTTTTTTCCTTTAATTTTCTTTGAAAACTTCACTTTAAGGTTCTCACACAGCACCTCCTTTTCAAGGGCTGCACTTTGACATTCTCTAAAAGAGGTTGCAGCCTCAGGCCAGACATGGCTTTTGATTACAGAATTTACTCTGGATGCTGCATACAGAGTATCATAACTACACTTGGTATTTTCTTACCTGACTAAATATATGGATGAGGACAATCAATTTCACCCAGAGGGCCTCAACACACAGTTCCCCTACCATTTTTCTTTGTCAGACAATGAGCTATTTGATACTTAGTCATGTGTGTATGACAACTTGATAGCTCTGCAGACCACAGTGGCAAATGTATAAAACATCTTTCCAAATCTGTTTAGCACCTTGCTTCCCCTTATAATTTAGAAGAGTACTGGAACTAGGAATCAATTTGGACCCCTTCTCTGGATCCATAAAAAACATCTGGCTGTATTACAGGATTTTTGTGAAGGAACATAAGGGACTCTTGGAACTTAAAAGAACTGTCTAGTTTCTTAGGAAGTATAGATGTCTGGTTCTTTGCAGTAACAGCCACAAGTTTCGGGGCACCCAGGCCCAGAAGGGCAAAGCAACTCTTCTGTAACCCTGATGCCTCCTTTTCTTTCCATCTGAAGTACTCTTCCACTCTACCAAGAGCCTCCTCAGATGAGGTTTCCTCAATGACAGAACTGAGAGAGTCTGATATCCTAAGGGAGAACTCATCTGAGAAGAGTAATCCAGTGTTTCCCTTTCACAGTCCAAGAGGTCTACTTTAACCTTTTCAGGAGTGCTCCACTCTATCTTTTTTCCAGAAGGAGCTCCAGATATAAACAGATATGTATTTCGGCCCAGGCACTGTTTAGGGATAGTCTGAGGTTGTAAAAAAGAAAAGGACCCACATGCATGAAGGCAGGCTCCCAGATGTCTGCAGGTAGCCCAGGCCTTGGTGTGTGTATCACACCTTCCATGTCTAATTGGGAACATTCACATTGGAAGTCTTCATCTCTGAATGTGAATGCCCAACGTCTACTACACATCCAGTGACATTCTCCCTGTCAAGGAGAGTCAGCAGAGTCATCCCCTTCAAAAACATGAAAAATGCTTCAACAACAGACATCTGGAAGCATCCATTCTGGAAACTGAAACCTAGTCGCCAGCTCTGTGGGATGTGCTATGATCCTTTGGCAATGGTCTCGGGACAGAAA
Organism: Protopterus annectens; assembly: GCF_019279795.1. Lineage (NCBI taxonomy): Eukaryota > Metazoa > Chordata > Ceratodontiformes > Protopteridae > Protopterus > Protopterus annectens. Next base: position 339,526,069 of record NC_056750.1, read on the forward strand.
AAAACATACAGTCAGAGGGCTACAGAAGTGCCTCACTTGGACCTACAACCTTGAGTCAACCCAGGAAGCCGGATGCTCGATTATGGGACTGATGCCTCTTTCTACTAATTCTTTAAGAAGTCTCCTTCTGAGGCAATGTCAGAGGCCAAAGACAAACACAAAGATGCAATCATGGACTCAGTGAAGATGTAAAGCATCTTCCTTTCTGTGTAGTGTTGTAGGAAACAGTCTACATCTTAGGGTTAGAGAAGCAAATCTGACAGACTCAAGAGTTCTCTGTGGCACATCGTGGGCCTAGATAAAACAACACAACAGCTGTAAAAGTCTTTGTGAGGGATTTGACAACTGTAGGAGCATTTAACCTTCTTAGGTCCTGACATATCTCCGATGTCAAGAAAACAAGAACTACACTCTAACCATTAAATATCCATGCAACAGCAATTAGAAAAAGGATAGGGATGTTCTCCTTCCCCAACAGAGTATCTATCCTGTTCTGTGAAAGCCAAAACCATGTTGGACTCCAATGATGAGATGCATGTAACTAGGAAATGTGGTAAGAAAGATGTAATACGGTACAAGAAAATGCTTGTTTTATACTGGAGACATTCAGAGGTTCCACAGTAGAAGGCATCTGCTAAACATGGAGAGAGAAAAGGCTGCTTAGCCTTGGACGTCAGGCTGAATGTCTTGGCCTTCTGTGAAGGAAGCCCAGTAGTCATGACTACTGTAACAGTAATCACAATTAAGAGCAACGGTAAAGGTTAATCTTCCTTTAGAGGACAGGGAAAGTGGAACTGACAGTGAAGTTGAGGAGTGGGTCTCATTTCAGCAAGGACTAAGTTTTAACCAGGAACTGGCATGCATGTTTTAGAAAGGAAGAGCAAACTAGTCCTAAAACAATTAAGGTTACCACAAAAGGAAGTCTCTTAGCAAATTAAACATTTTATGGGTGTGAATATGTTTATGCTGAATTAGCATAACTTGGCAGAAGAATATACATGTTACTGAGGTACGCCATACCTTTTCGAGGTTAAATGGTCTGATACCCAGGAAACATCTAGGGAAAGCATGTAAAGTTGTGGTACATCCAATTATTCTGTCAACTCATGTTCCAATAGAAAGAGATTAATCTTAGAGAGATCATCCTTCCAATAGTATTGTGGCTGAAATTACACTTCTGGCAAGGACAAGTTCTAGCTCTGATGACTTCTTGGATGGACAGAGGGTCTAAAATACATAGGATGATTTCACTGATGGGACAGATTTACAGGCAGAAACATGTGCAATGTAGGAGGAGGACATCCAGATGTTTCCAACAGTACTGTGTGTGGTAGTAATTAATTCATTTAGTATCCTTATCATACAAAGTATTTTTTATCTTTGTATAAGGTTTTTTGGACTGCAACTGTGTGTGGTAGTAATTAATTCATTTAGTAATAATATTAAATTGTAGAGTTGTTAGTTTTTGTCTTTTACTAACTTTCTTACAAACACTATGATGTTTTTCTTTATGTATTCTCTGTGGAGCTTTTCTCCCCGGGCCTCTACTGAAAATGGAAATATCTCCAGCTAGACTAGCCCGGTCAACAAATGTAAAATAAAATAAATAAATTAAATAAAATAGTAGGAGCAATGGGTCTTTAATCGAACTTAGACTTAAGAATGAGGACCATTCCTAAGTCAAACCCAAAAGATTTGGAGAAATTAAACTATGGGACTATTTTAATGTTACTCTGGAAACATAATTAAGAAGACATACCAAATATATAAGGAGCAAAAAAATAAATGAAACACGTAAAAGATAAAGAATGAAGGAACAGCAAAAGAAGACAGACAGAAGTAGAGATAGCTCAGGGAAAACGGAAGGGATAAAAAGAACTCAAAGAAGTTGGACATTACGGTAGAAACAGAAAAAAAAAACGCACACGCTAAAGTTAAATGTTTCTGAAAACTCTCTCAAGGGGCAAAAATTATAGTCATCTAGACTCAAGAGAAAAAAAAAGTGATTTCAGCAGTTTACCAGATGAAAGATAAGGAAAATGGGTTCAGAGTAAATGAAATGGAGGAGATAATATACTCAGATGGAGATAAAGATGTGAAATGCTGAAGAATATGGCACATTCGCCAAAACACGTGAACTAAAAGAACACGCTCAAGGCTGGATGCTGGAAGTTAGGAAGGAAAAGTTAGCACAGGTAGTGACAGAAGCTAAGAAAGGGAATACCTTGAATGCAAATGGTTTTCTGGTCAAGATGTATTTGCAGGTAGGATAAAACTTTTTAATTAAATTCTTGAAGGTGGCGTAATCAGAGGAGGTAGCAAAGAGCTGGAAGGAGGAGGTAACAGCAGCAAGGTTATAGGTTACTCAGCTCTTATCATCCGATACTGTCTTTCAGCTTTCCCGGTTAGGGGTCGCCACAGCGGAACTCCGGTCCACTAATGATTGGCAGCAGATTTTTACGTGCTGGCTTGCCGGGCCTAACGCACAACCTTCAACGAAGGAACACCCATTCACGCATGTGGACACACAGAAGACGCTCTGAGAATTGAACGTGCAACGTCTAACTGTGAGGTGACAACACAGTACAGTTTTGAGAGTTAAATTTACCTTAACAGGTATTTGAATGGTCACTGCTGTAGTAGCCTTAGCTATATGGGTTACATCTTGCCAAGGATATAACAGACAGATTTCCAGAGCTTCAGGGTGTCTTCCAAGTGCCCAAACTGTCAGGCAGATCAAGCTGAGCTGACTAAGAGACATAATTGGGTGCAAATTCCTACAGAGCTTTCCGGTCAGCTGAAAGAGGGAGGTTAACCCTTGATAGGGCAATGCTAGGAACCCCCCCCCCCCCACAATAAAATGTCCACACCAAAACACAAGGGGGGGTGGAGGCAGTGATTATTTGATAGCTTGTTATGGTCAGTTTAACTTGCACTATATTATGTTCATCATTTTGATCACTGCTGCATTAGCATTAGCTAGATGGGTAGATTAGCTTAGCTAACTGCATTTGGGAGATGGAATGAAAAGAGTCCAGCAAGCCCTGGAGAACTGTCCTAGCAAAGCTTGTCTGGACCTAGAGAAGGAACCAAGCTTATAGTGTTTTGGAAAAATATGTACAGATGACAAAGTAGCAGCTTCTAGAATTCTTTTAGAATTTAGCCCTTTCCAGAAAGGTGCAAGACAAAGCGAAGGCCCCGGTAAAGTGGGCCTTGTTCATGCTTGGAACAGTTTGGTTAGGGAAAGTATGAAATGGTAATAGGCTTTGACAACAATTTTAAAACAAGTCTGTTCTGACACAGGTTTTTCTCTTCTTACCTGCACAAGAAATGAACAATTGATCCAAAGATCTAAAACATTTAGTTCTATCAAGATAACACCAGAGTTGGCTATGGACATCCAAAATATGGAATATCTTCTCTCTCTCATTTTTAGGTTCAGGAAAGAAAATAGGAGATGGTTACTTTGGCTTAAAGTAAACAATTACCATTTTAGGCATAGAAGAAAAATTACTTGTCAAAGAACCATATCCACATGGAAAATGAAGGGTAGACTCCCCATAAGAGTTTGTAACTCAGATACCCTTCTTACAGAGGTCAAAAGCAAGCAGCAAAACCGTTTTCCATGTTAAGAACCTCAAGTCAGCCAGATTAACTGGTACATATGGAGCAAGTGTTAGCGTCTCTAACACAAAATTAAGATCCCAAAGAGGAGCCACTGGCTTTCTTGTAGGCCTCTTATGCAAAACCCCTTTCAAGGACATTTTGACATAGGACCTCACTGTCACAGGAGGATCTATGGGGCAGACATGCTAAAATACCTGATAAATGAACCTTGGCAGATAAACAAGAAAAACCACAGGACAGTAACTTAGAAGAATATTACAGCACCAGGGAGCTAGCCCTGAATGGGTGCTGGTTATGTTGTTGACGCCAACTAGAAAACCTTTTCCATTTGCTAATATATGATTTTCTAGTGGAAGACTTTCTTGCCTCCATTTGTACCTGCTGCACATCTTCAGAAAATAGGTGCCTAAAAGGAATTAGGACCCTGTCTTCAGAGCAGACAACTGAAGTTGACTGATCTTGTGAGAGTAGATCTAGTCTGTGAAGAGGCTTGTGGTAATTGCCCCTGGCCATTTCCAAAGAAGTGAGAATTATGGCTGCTTGTGCTACATAGAAGTCATTACAATGATCTTGGGTGATTTCTTCTCAAATTGCAGAACTGGATATTAGTGGAAAAGCATATAGGAACATTCCTGTCCAAGGAAGAAAAAAAAATGTATCTGTCTTCCAGGCCTCCTTGCATGGAGTCCTGGAACAGAAGCTTGTCATTTGATTGTCCAAAGAACAGGCAGACAGATCTACTTAAGGATCTTACCAAAGATGGATAAAATCTTGGAAGACCCCCTATCTAGTACGTTTTTGTCAGGGTCTGCCCTGGTGCTCCTCAGTTTGTCTGCAAGCAATTTTGCTCTGACGGAATGCAGGATGCCTGCAAAGTGAGTGTGCTGTGCAGCTTTACCACAAGCTAACATGACTAGCCTGCAAAGGGGGAACCACCTGGTTCTCCCTAGCTTGTTGACACACCACATGACTGTGGCAATGTCTGTAACCACTTGGAGGATTTGGGATCCAAAGATGGTTCAGAGAGTTGAGTGCCTTGATCAGGGCAAGCATCTCCTTGATATTTATGTTCTTAAACTTGTCCCTGGTGTCCCACACCCCCTGCACTTTTATCCCTCCAGAAGCTTGTCCCAAAGCAAAGTCTGAAGTATTACGTAGTGACTAACTGCTTTGGTATAGGGTGGAAGGAGAAGAGATCTGGATTTAAGGATATCTGTTGTCTTCACTGAAACACTTCTCTTCAGACAAACTCTAGCAATGTTAAAGGTGTTGATGCTGGGGAAAAAAAATTTCAGACACCACTTTATCTTTCTCATGTTGTGTTGCCACGGGTATTATAAGAATCACATATGCTATGAGATGCAAAATCTTGAGATTTTCCTTCACAGTGACTGAAATCTGAGTGGAAAACCTTAGAAGTATATCTAGATGAAGATCTATTTTTTTCCTGCAGAAAATAACCTCTTTGAACTGAGGTGTCTAATTGACATCCCAAGGACACAATACTGTGTGAAGGAGTCAAGAAAAGAAGTTTTAATTTCCACTTGGAGTCCAAGCTTGTGTAAGAGATCTCCCACTCGAGAGAGACTACTGACACTTTGACAAAGACTTTGAAAAGACCAGCAATTTATTTGCAATGAGCTATAATTGGAGCTAGACAATACGAGCACTCTTGATGCAGTGGATAGTCCAAAGGGTAAGGAAGAGAACTGATGTTATCCAGACGTACAAAACCTTAAACTTCTGAAGCCTGGATGAATAGGGATGTGATGTTACACATCTTTTTAAGTCTAGTGCTGTCAGGAAACTTGAAAGCGGAAGGAGAAGTAACATGCTCTGAAGTGACATCCTTTTGAATTTGGGCACCATCCATAAACAGATTTAGGAAAGAAAGATCCAGAAAGTACAGTTTTGTACCTACCATAAATGTAGATGTCCGATAGGAATGCATCTGCAGTCCTTACAAATGGGTTGTCCTGTCGTCAGGCAGCCCTTCGGTCGGCCGGATTCCAAAGTCTGGGTCTGGCTTCGGCTGGTGTTGCGCTTCACCCGACGTCATAGCTGCAGTTTTTCGGGTATAAAGGCATCAGCCGACGCCATTTTCCTCAGTGTTTCTTGCCCCAGATGCCAGGTGCCCTCTTGGATGGCTAAATTTGGATAAATGCCAATGTTTCCAAATAGTAGAGAGCAAACACATAAAATAAGCATGTATGTACATATATACAAACAAATACACCATAATAGATCCCCCCCAAGCTAGCTGAAGGATGGCAAATACCCTAGGAGTACCACAGAGGGGAAGGTGGGTGGGTAATCCTGACTGCATATGCATTCCTATCGGACATCTACATTTATGGTAGGTACAAAACTGTACTATGTCCTTCAAGGATGCATCTGCAGTCCTTACAAATGGGTAGAATACCATAGCTAAACTAGGGGAGGAGGAAGAAGGAGAGATTATGGTGTAGTTAGGATCCCTTGCAAAACAGCAGTGGCAAAACCTGCTCGGGATCTAGAGTATAAAGGTAAATTGTAATGCTTGGCAAATGTATGCACGGAGGTTCTCTGGAATTTTCTTTCCATGGTAGGAGTAACAAAATCTAATGCAATTTCCTATCCATTTGGAGATTGTCTGTTTTGAAATTGGTTTTCCTTCCTTTCCTGTTGCATATGCTACCAGAAGCTGGTCAGTTTTTCTATTGGACTTGGTCCTGTCCAGGTAGTAGCGTAATTGTCTATATACATCCAAGGTATGCAACAGTCTTTCTCCCCTGTTCTGTGGGTTGGGGAAGAATGTAGGTAGGTGGATAGCCTGATTTAAAGACACTCTGGATACCACCTTAGGCATAAATGTAGGATTTGTTCTCATGGACACTCTATCTTGATGGAAGATCAGGAAGGGTTGCACTGCCATTAATGCCTGTAGTTCAGAGACCCTTCTTGCTGAGGTGATTGCCAGCAGGAAAGCAGTGTTCCAGGATAAGTATTGTAATTCTGCTGTTGCTGCTGGTTCGAAAGGGCGAAGTGTCAATTTTTCTAGCACAAAGTTCAAGTCCCATGCTGGCAATGGTGGTTTCCTGGGAGGTTTTACATTTTTAATTCCTCTCAGAAACTGCCTGAGCAGAGGATGTGAGAAGACAGGAGGATCCAAGCTGTATTCTGCTGAAATAGCTGATGCATGTATCTTGATGGAAGAATAGGACAGGCCTGTATGGAAGAGCTCTGCCAAGTACTCCAGGATGTTGGCTATGTTTACCAGTGCCACATCTTCTCCCTTTGCAGTACTCCAAATGAGATATCTTTTCCATTTTGCTGCATAATTCTTTCTTGTTGAAGGTCGACGAGCCTCAAGGATTATGTCTTTAACCCTTTGGGATAAATTTGGGTTAATTGTTCTTATGTAATGTTCCAGGCAGTTAGCTGCAGAGTTTTCAGGTTTGGATGCAGGATGTTGTAGTTGTTCTGTGTTAACAGCAATGGGATCAGGGCAGTGCCCATATTTGTTCCCAGGACATGCTCCTCAGTAATGGGTACCAATGTTGCCTTGGCCAGTCTGGAGCTATCAGAATGATCCTTGGACGTTCCTCTTTGATCTTCAAAAGCACCTTGTGCATCAAAGGAAGTGGTGGGAATGCGTATGCTGTCAGGTTTTTCCAACTGAAAGATACGGAGTCCACCTTCCAAGCAAGTGGGTGGTGCGTCCTTGTGCAGAATTTCTTTAGCTGGTGATTGAGTGGGGATGCAAATAAGTCTATTTGTGGTAATCCCCATTCTCTTGTGATGGCTTTGAAGATGTCCGGATGCAGCATCCATTCGTGGGCATCCGTGGTAGTTCTGCTTAATATGTCTGCTAGAATGTTTTCTTTTCCCGGTACAAAATTGCTTGTAACTGAATGTTGTAGCTCAGAGCCACATCCCATAGGTCCAGTGCCAGCCGGCATAGAGGGTATGAATGTGTGCCTCCCTGTTTGTTGATGTACCACATAACTGTGGTGTTGTCTGTCCTTATCATCAACTGACCTTCTTGGAGAAATGGTCTGAATGACTGGATTGCCAATTTTACTGCCAGCATTTCCTTTAGATTTATGTGCAGGCGCAGCTGGTCTTGAGTCCATAAGCCTTGTATGCACTTGTCCAGCATGTGTGCCCCCCAACCGAGGTCTGAGGCATCTGTCGTGATGGTTTGGCTTGGTTGACTGTTGCAGAAGGGCAATCCTGTGTTTGATTGACAGGCCTGAGCCCACCATAGGAACTCTTGTTTCAGGCATGGGATTATTGGAATTTTGGTTTCTAGGCTGTGCTTGTGTTGAGACCACAAATTCTTTAGGTACCACTGTAGCTTTCTCATATGCAGTCTGGCATGAGGGACCAGAATTATGCAGGATGCTATGAAGCCTAGGGCTTGCAGTACTTTTCTTGCAGTTAGATGGTTCTGCTTTGTTAATGCCAAGAAGGAGAGAGGTAGTTGCTCTTTCTTTTCTGCAGTTAGGAATGCCATTTGTTTTGATGTGTCCAGCTCTGCACCCAGAAAGGTTATTCTTTGGGATGGAATCAGCCTTGACTTTTTTATATTGACTGTATATCCCAGGGCTTGCAGCAGGTAAATGACTCTTTGTAAGTCTTCTGTTAGCTTGCTTTTGTTGTCCGCTTGTATCAGGCAGTCGTCCAGGTAGGGGTAGATTTGGATTCCCTGAAGTCTGCAATGAGCAATTACTGATGCCAGGCATTTCGTGAACACTCTGGGCGCAGTAGATAAGCCAAAGGGCAATGCTGAGAATTGATAATGCTCTGATCCTGCAAGAAATCTGAGGTATCTTCTGCAATTTGGTCGTATGGGGACGTGCAGGTATGCCTCCTTGAGATCTAGAGTTACCAGCCAAGACTCCTCGCCCAGCATGGGAAGAAGCTGCTGTAGGGTCAGCATTTTGAATTTTGGAACAATGAGGAATGTGTTTAAAGTGGACAGGTCGAGAATAGGCCTCCATTTGCTCTCTTTTCTTGGTACCAGGAAGAGTCTGGAGTAAAATCCCTTTCCTTGTTCCATAGATGGTACCTTTTCCACAGCTCTCATTCTTAATAATTGAGATATTTGCTTTAGAGCTTCTGCCCTTTGAGTAGGTGGTAGGTTTGGCATTCCTCTCTTTCCTGGTAGAGTATGGAAATGGAACCTGTAACCTTGGTCTATAGTTTGCAAAATCCATTTTCCCTTGTGATGCAATGCCAGTTCTTTGAAAATAAGGTTAGCTTTCCGCCTAAGGGTGCTTCCAGTTGTTCCCTGGTAGGCGGTGCCACAGCCAAGTCACTGTGATTGTGTTGTTGTAGTGGTGGTGGCTGCGTATGTGCCTCGCTGGTTGTTACCCTGCCACTGGCGTCCCCTGTAGGCACCCCTGGATTGGTTTCTGCCTCTTGAACGCCTATTCCTGCCTCTCTGTGTCTTAGAGGAGTCCGGAAAGGACCAATTCTTGGAGGGCCAGTTCCTGCTAAACCTTGGAGGTTGAACCTGTAAGAAATCTTTCACTGTTTGTACAGATTTCGCCTTCTCTTCCATCTTTTTCAGTACCTGCTGTGCAGGAGAACCAAATAAATTGACCTTGTCCATGGGTGCATCTAAAATCTTTGATTTGACATGGTCTGGTAATGCCTGCTCTTTCAACCATGCATGTCTCCTGATAACTGTGCCAGTCATGGCTGATCTAAAGGAAGCCTCCAGTGCATCATAGCCACATTTTAAAGAATGGTTACTAACCTGCTGTATGTTATGTACCATTTCCTGAACATATTTCTTATCTAAAGATTCTTCAGCTTTTTAGTTAACTGGTCTAGCATAAACTCTTGATATTGAATCATATGAAATTGACAGTTCAAAGCTCTAGCTGACAGAGTAGCAGAAGTGTAAACTTTTTTACCCCATCTCTCTAAGGACCTGGATTCCCTTTCAGAGGGGAGGGGGTTTTTAGCAGATGTAGTTGCTACAGCCTTAGGGCCCTGGGAGATAGTCTCTGGATCTGCAAAAGGAGCCTTGTATAAATGGTGATGAGTGTCCGGGACCCTGTAGAACCTATCGGGCTTAGCAGGGGCCGGAGGTAATGAATCAGGAGCAGTGCAAGCATCATTAAATGCATCATCTACAACAGAAAGAACTGGAGGTATAGCTAAAGGCCTATGTTGTGGCAAATGTAGAAAGGTTCTAAGCCTTTTCCTGGAGTCTGAGAAATCTTGGCCCTGCCACTGAAATTGTTCCCTCATAGCATGCAAGGTTTCCCCAAAGGAAAATTCCTCAGGTGGAGAGGCTGAAGGTATGGACTCTTCAGCATCAGAGTCTTCATAAGGGGAATAAGGAGCCTCAGGAGGGTCTGTATGTTCTGAGTCATCAGAGGAATCATCTGTGGATACTGGCTCTGGGGGCTCTGCTCTAGGCCTCTTCTCTGGAGGAGGATGAGTGGTCCTGTCTGGATGAGGCTGGGATCCACGAATTAAAGAAATGAGATCCTCTGCCAAAGAAAGCATATCGGAACTGGTGCTGGGCCTGTGAGAGGGGGGCTTGACAGGCACAGTTTTTGAAGCTTTAGCTGCTTTAGCCCTGGCAAAGGCCTTAATAGACATGGCTGCAGGAGGCCTAGCAGCTCCACGTGCAGGGGTTGAAATATCCAAGGGAATAGTGTCTGATAATTCCTGAGAAACCGCAACTGCAGGTTGGATTTCAGAAGCCGATTCCACCAGGTTAGAAGAGGCCTCGGTAGAAGGCATGTTTTCGGCTGGGGGAAGAACCGCTTGCTCGGTTTCAGCCGAAACCGAGACACTCGTGGTTGGCTTAGCTGCGGTTTCGGCCGAAACTGCGGACCGCGAGTGTCGGTCCTTTTCCCTGCGTTTTTCGGTTATTTGTGAAGTCGGAGGATCCGACGGCATGATATAAGCAAAATCAGAGCCGAAAAACTGCTCTGCAAATTCCGACCGACGTCTAAGCGTTCGTTGGTTAAAAGAAGCACAGGCTAGACAAGCTGCTATGTCATGATCTGGGCCTAAACAAGGTAAGCAGTAAGAGTGGAAATCTTTATGAAGTATTTGTTTCCCACAAGTTAAACAGTTATTCACTTTTTCTGACATCGGCTGAGGCAAGAAAGAGTCCCCAACGGGGTACTTAGCTTTTTAGAAGTCCTCGAAGTAGTATTCGGTAGTAGTAATCTCTGGTTCTGACCGACCGGCACTTGCGAACAGCTTCTGCTTCGGGCGCCACGCGGCAAGAAAGACTGAGGAAAATGGCGTCGGCTGATGCCTTTATACCCGAAAAACTGCAGCTATGACGTCGGGTGAAGCGCGACACCAGCCGAAGCCAGACCCAGACTTTGGAATCCGGCCGACCGAAGGGCTGCCTGACGACAGGACAACCCATTTGTAAGGACTGCAGATGCATCCTTGAAGGACATCTGGTCTCAAATCATTTTATTTCTTTGGCTCTGGGAACATCTATGAAAAAACCTTCCCCACTTGGGAAAGAGGAACTGGTTCCATCACTTCCTGGGACATCATGTGATGAAGTACAGTTGTGTACACTCACCATAAATGTAGATGTTAGAGTGCATTCACTGTTGCAGTCATCACCTGTGGGTTATCTCTGCTGTGGTAGCCCTCGACCGGCCTGAAAACCATAGTCAATTTTTTCTGCGTCGGCTGCTGTTGCTTGCTGCCAGATGTCAGGTCATCAGTGCTATAAAAGGAAGGCAGCCAACGCCATTACACCAGTTTTTCTTGCCCCAACCAGTCAGAGGCCCAAATAAATATGATAAAGTGGTCCTGGTGGCTAAAAGCCACAGTTAGAAATGCACGTCTCCCTAAAGAAAGAAGATACAAGGGGGAAGGAGGGTGGGAAACCAGGACTGCAACAGTGAATACACTCAAAAATCTACATTTATGGTAAGTGTACACAACTGTACTATGTTCTTTGTGTTTCATTGTTGCAGTCAAAACCTGTGGGCAGATTCCCAAAGCTGAGGAGAGGGGTGGTAGGATTAATAAGAGACCTAGGAATGGGTCAGCATGGCCTGCAGAACTGCAGAGGCAAACCCTGCCCTAGCCTTAGAAAATAGAGGTAGGTGGTAATGCTTGGTAAAGGTATGGACGGAAGTCCTGGTGGCAGCTTTCAGGATGTCCCTGGTGGGAACTCCTCTGAGGAATGCTGTGGAAGTGGAGGCTGCCCTAGTGGAATGGGTTCGAATAGACTTGAGGGGGGGGGGGGTTCCCATGCAATCTGTAGTACAAATGGATACAGTGTGAGATCCGTTTGGAAATTGGCTTTTTCCTCTGCCCCTGCGGCAAAGCTGGCAAGTAGTTGGTCTGTTTTCCTGAAGGGTTTAGTATGGTCCAGATAGCATCTGAGCTGTCTGTGCATATCTAGTGAGTGTAGAATTCTTTCCCCCTTGTTTTGTGGGTTAGGAAAGAAGGTGGGTAGATGTATGGCCTTGGTTGAGAGTTGCATTAGATACCACCTTGGGTATAAAGCAGGGATTAGTCCTCAGGGAAACCCTATCTGCATGGAAGATGATGAAGGGCTCAATGGCCATCAGTGCCTGAAGTTCTGAAACTCTTCTGGCTGAGGTGATAGCTAGGAGAAAAGCAGTCTTCCAGGAAAGGTATTTTAGTTCTGCTGAAGCAACAGGTTTGAAGGGTGGGGGTGTGGGAGTAAAGTTAGTTTTTCCAAAACATAATTCAGGTCCCAGGCTGGAGTGGGTGGCCTTCTGGGAGGTCTGATATTAGAAGCCCCTCTGAGGAACTGTTTAATCAAAAGATGAGAGAACATGAGTTGTTCTGTATCAAAATTAGCAGAAATGGCTGAAGCTTGAATTTTAATGGAGGAGGAGGAGAGCCCATTCTTAAGTAGCTCCAATAAGTAAGTCCAGGATAAGAGGGATGGAAGGTTGTGAGGTATTGCCCCCTCTGGACTGGCTCCAGGAGCAGAATCTTTTCCATTTTCCTGCGCAAGATTTTCTGGTGCTGGGCCTTCTGGCCCCTGTGATAATGTCTCGGACCAGTTTGCTTAACAGGGGCCTCTTGTCTGCCTTTAGAGTATTAGCCATAGTGCTGGTTTGAGAGTCTGCAAGTCTGGGTGCATTTCACCCCCCCCCCCCCACCTGAGTTAAGATGTCTGTGATCAGGAGAAACTGCCTGGGAGGCTGTAAGGTCAGGCTGTGCAGTAAGGGGTACCAATGTTGTCTGAGCCAATCTGGAGCAATGAGGATGGCCTTTGGTCTCTCCTCCCTTATTTTGATCAGTACCTTGGGAATAAGAGGCAGAGGAGGGAATACGTACACAAAGAGGGTGTTCCAGGGGAAGGTCAAGGCATCCACCTTCCACACTAGGTGGTGATACTCCCTGGCACAGAATATTTTCAGCTGATGGTTGAGATGCGAAGCAAAGAAATCCACCTCCAGAGTCCCCCACGCCTGAGTGATTTCTAAAAAGATTTTTCTGTGGAGCTGCCATTTGTGGGGGTCCAGTAAGTTTCTGCTTAAGTGGTCTGCCAGGGTGTTGTTGATCCTTGGTAGGTATTGGGCTATCAGGTGTAGTCTCCATGGAAAAGGCTGTCAAGCCAGAGGTTCATGGCTAGCCTGCACAGAGGATAAGATTGGGTCCCTCCCTGCTTGTTGATGTACCACATTACTGCGGTGTTGTCTGCTTGGATAAGGAGAACCCCTGGCTTGAGGTAGGGTTTGAAGGCTGTCAGAGCCTTTTGTACTGCCATCAATTCCTTCTCGTTGATGTGTAAAGGAAGGTGCTGGGCATCCCAAAGACCTTGGGTGCACCTGCCTTCTAGGTGATTGCCCCAAGCTAAGTCTGAGGCGTCGGTGGTAATGGTCTGCCCGGTTGGGCGGAGGGTGAAGGAAATACCCTTGCTCTGGGCACAGGTCCCTTCCCACCAGAGAAACTCAGCCCTTATACAGGGGATCAGAGGTAAAGAGGCCTCTAGAGGTTGAGAGTGCTGACACCAAAGGTTCTTTAGGTACCACTGAAGTTCTCTCATGTGAAGCCTGGACAGAGGAATTAGAAGGATGCATGATGCCATGCACCCCAAGGCTTGCAGGAACTTCCTCGCAGTGAGGTGAATTCTGGAAGCCAGCTGGGTAAAATAGAGAGGGAGGAAGCTCTGCTTTTCTGGGGACAAGAAGGCCATTTGGGATGCTGTGTTCAGCAGTGCTCCCAAGAAAATGATCTTCCTGGAGGGTGTTTGCCTAGATTTCTTCTCGTTGATGGTGTACCCTAAGGAGGGTAGGCGGGGTTTGGCAAAGAGGAGGTCCTTGAGGAGCTTTTCTTTGCAATCTGCCTGAATGAGGCAGTCGTCCAGATAAGGGTAAATTTGTATATATTTCTGTCTGCAAAATGCTATGGCCAGGGCTAAGCATTTGGTGAATACCTTGAGAGCAGTAGATAAGCCAAAGGATAGCACAGAGAAATGAAAGTGTGAGCCTGCTCTGAAGCAAAGGAATTTCCTGCAAGATTTCTTACAAGGATGTGGAGGTAGGCATCTTTTAGATTTAGGGTAACTAACCACGCATTTTTGTCAGCATAGGTAGCAGCTGCTGCAAAGTTAGCATTTTGAATTTGGGGACACCAGGAAGGTGTTCAGAATGAATAGATCCAGGATGGGGCGCCAAGTGCCCTCTTTTCTGGGAACAAGGAATAGTTTGGAATAAAAGCCTTTGCCCGTTTGATCTGAGGGGACAGGTTCTACTGCCCCTTGAGATATGAGAGTTTGGACTCGTTTCAATGCCTCTGCCCACTGATTTGGAGGTACATCTGAGTATACTCTTGGAATTGGGAGTTCACTGAAGGAGAATTTGTATCTCTGAAAAATTATCTTTAAGACCCATTGGTCCTTTGTTACAGAAAGCCAATTTTCTTTGCAGAGGGATAGCCTTCCTCCTAGTTTTTGTTGAGTGAAAAGAGGGCAGAGGGGGGAATAGGGAGTCATTGAGAGATTTTGTCATAGAGGAATGGCTTGGAACTCCCTGCCTTTGGAGTGAAAGTGGTCCACTGTTTGGTTCTCTGCTGTCCCTGGGATAGGAGTCTGGGTGGTCTGTTCCTGCGGGGCTTACCTTGCCCCTAGCTGCTAGGTGCCGGAAAGGACCAGTGTTTTGAGAGAAAATTCCTGCTGAACCTAGGAGGTTGTACCTGAAGGAAATCTTTTACTGTTTGCACAGATTTTGCTTTGTCTTGGATCTTTTTAAGCACCTCTTCTGCTTTTACTCCAAACAAGTGGTCCTTATCCAAGGGTGCATCAAGTAATTTAGATTTGACATGATCAGGGAGAGGTTGTTCCTTCAACCATGCATGTCTCCTAATGACAGATCCTGACACTGCTGCCCTGCTTGAGGCTTCTAGTGCGTCATATCCACAGTGTAATGAGTGTTTAGCCACTCGACAAGTAGAGTGCAATAAATCTGCTATCTCTTTCGAATTGGGACAGTCAGGAAAGGTTGAAATCTTTTGTTTTAATAGTTCCAAAGTGTGCTGTTGATATTTTAACATGTGGAACTGACAGTTGAGTGCTCTGATAGCTAAGGTTGCAGAGGTGTATACTTTTTTTTACCCCATATGTCCAGAGCTCTGGAGTCCTCTTCAGAAGGAACATGATTATTTGTAGAACTAGCCTTAGCTCCTTTTGGTCCCTGTGTAATGACCTCCGGGTTTGCAGCAGGATTTCTGTACAGGTATTTGTGAGAATCAGGTACTCTGTAATACCGGTCAGGTTTTCTGAGAGCAGGTGGGAGGGCATCAGGAGTTAAGCTGGACTCATGGAAGACATCATAAACCACCTCTAAGATTGGAGGGATAGCCAAGGGTCTGTGCTGGGGCAGGTCTAGAAACTCTTAGTCTTTTCTTAGACTGAGGGAAGTCCTGGGATTCCCAGTGTAAATGTTCCCTGAGGGTGTCAAGGGTTTCCCCAAAGGAAAGATTGTCTGGTGGTGAGGCAGAAGGAATGGATTTCTCTGCATCTGAATCCTCATAAGCAGTAAGAGGTTGTTGTTCCTCTTCAAAATCTGAACAATCAGACTCCTCAGAATCCTGTTTTGTCAGTATTTCAGGAGAAAGGTCTCTTTTCCTTTTAGAAGATGTGGCCTGACTACCCCTGATAAGGGTGATAAGATCCTTTGCCATTTTAAGCATTTGATGGTGGAGCAGGTGTAAAATGGTGGCTAGAGGCAGTTTTCCTAGGAGTGGCCTTGCCTCTAGGCCAGAAAGAAACGGTAG
The DNA here is from genome assembly GCF_019279795.1 of Protopterus annectens. Classification (NCBI taxonomy): domain Eukaryota; kingdom Metazoa; phylum Chordata; order Ceratodontiformes; family Protopteridae; genus Protopterus; species Protopterus annectens. Next base: position 339,541,939 of record NC_056750.1, read on the forward strand.
ACTGAGGAGAAGACGTCAGTTTTTGTCTAGATTCGGTAGTGGGAAAAACCTCCACAGAAGGCAGTGCCTGTGTCATGGCTCCGGACCCAACCAAGGCAGAGACCACCAAAGACTCGGAAGATGAGGAATTTCTGTGGCATACCGGACTCCTAAAGGGTCTCAGTAGAGGACTGTGAAGGTATCGAATTGAGCATCAGGGGCTGCGAAGGCGCCTCACTGAATTCCGGAGAACTGACTACCTCCTTAGCAGTAGAGTCATCGGAAAACTTAGCCTTGTATGCTCTGTCTCTATCGTTACCCTTATGTTTTTTCGGACTGTTGGCTGACTGACACCATTTTGGAATGTGAAGACAGAAGACGAAAATACCTGGCTACAATAAAAGTTCTACGATGAATGGGTCTCGCATTAAAGTGGGCACAGAACCGGCAACAGAGGACATCATGGTCTGGGCCTAAACAATTGACAAAGTATGAATGGAAGTCTCAGTGTGGGATTTGCTTTCCACAGCCGAGACTATTGTTAACCTTTTTGGACATCGGTTAGTGCAAGAAAAAAGGATCCTCAACGGGGTACTTAGCTTTAGACATTTTCAGCTGTAATTCAAAATGGTAGCGACCAACTGGCACACTTGTGAACTGCTTCTACTACGGGCTCCACGGCAAGAAAGAATGATGTTAATGGCATTGGCTGCCTTCATTTATAGCACTGACAACCTGACGTCAGGCAGCAAGCAACAGCAGCAGACGCAGAAAAACATTGACTCTGGTATTTGGGTCGGCCGAGGGCTATCACAGCAGGGATAACCCACACGTGATGACTGCAACAGCGAAATACGAAGATGACTGGGTTAACTCCTTTGTTTAAGTACCAGACCACAGACATGTTTTCTGTTTGGATGGCTGTCACACCCTTGAGATGTGAAGATGGGACTCTGTGGGGGACCAAGCACTTTGGACCATTTTCCCTTTGAAATGTCCCCCTCCAACTCAGGAGGGAAGAGTCCATGGTGACTGTTGGCTGAAAAGGACAAAAGAATGGCCTAGAGAAGCTTGTTCGGAGGTTATCTACCAAGGTATGTGATGCTGACGGTCTTCTGTTAGAGAAATGGGAAAAATCAATGGGATGTGTTGTCGAGGACCATGGGACAGATAGAGTCCACTGTAGAACTTGCAAGAAAAATTTGGCCAAAGGGACCAAGGAAATGGCTGTCACCGTAAGGCATAGGAGGTGCAGCAGAAGCGAAGCACGTGGCCACTGGAAAACAAGAACCTGATTTGACTATATACAGATAGATTTCAAGCATGAGACAGAAGACATACAATTTGACTGGTGCTATCCAGATGGCAAGCAAACTCCAGAACTTGTGGTTCCAGGCTGGATTTTTCAGAGATGATTGTAATCCCTATGGATAAGCACCAATGGAGCTGGAAGTCCTTCGCTTGAAATCAACGATGCTCTTGTAGTTGCTGTGTGAAGTCAGTAATCCAGGTATGTAAAGCTAAGCTGCTATCACAGCTATGCATCTGATGAACACCTGGGATGCTGTGGTAAAACCAAAGGGCAGGGCTCAAAACTGAATGACTGGCTCCTAAGCCTAAAGCGCAAGAATCTAATGGAATGCCTCACTGTCTTAATCTTAATATGGCAGTAGAGAGCCTTGAGATCCACCAAGAACATCCCATCATCCTCATAAAGAGGTAGCACTGACTGTGCTGTGATCTTCTGGAATTTTGTCTGCTTGATGTGAAGTTTAGCTTGCTTAGGTCCATAGGTCCAGAATGGGTTTGCAGTTTCTTTTTTTTGTATCAAAAAGAACCCCGAATAAACCCTGTATCTTTTCTTCATTCTGGTGGGACCTCCTGGATGACGCATTTCAACTGCAGCTTTTTGATTTCACCTGCTGCTTCCGTAATATGTCTGGCACTCAAAGGCAGCAAATGAGATCAGAGTAGATTTAGACCTGCAGGGTAGTATGGGAGAGCAGGTGGAGCTATGAAGCTGAAGACTTTTGGAAAAACAGGGTTGGACTGAATCAGATAAAAGTAACCAATATGCTGAAATGGATGGAAAGGTCAGCATCAGATATACTAGTAGCCTCAAGGTCAGTTACTAAAGCTAGAAGATTTAGTTTTTTTTGGATGGCATTGTTTGTTTAAGCATTATGCACAGCCTCTTAGACTGGAATGTTTCCAACAGTAAATAATGAATGCTTGAAATATGAATGGGGAAGAAATGGGAGATTGGGTGCTCACCCCCTGGGGACGTATGAAATTAAAATAATTTGAGAAAATGAAATGGATATGTGAAAAGATATAAAGGCAGGAACTGAAATGAATTTCAGCTCAAGGAAGGTTAGAATGCTTCCACAGAACACTGTTACTGTCGGTGTTACCCATATAAAAAAAAATCATGAGGAGACAGAATTCAAAGGAACCTCCAAACAGAAAGGAAGTGACAAAGATATTGCAAGCAATATATAAATTAGAGATTATGACCAGATGCAAAGGGGAAATAACATCAAGGACAAGTGACTCAAACACTAAGCACTGTGAAGAAATGGGAACGAGCCTTGTATAGGCAAGTTTACTTGAATAAACACAGTAATTCCTCTAGTAATGGACTCTGTGCAAAAGCATACTGAAAGAAAATGATACAGGTGACAGCAGATGACAAAGACAGACTAGTTATATGCATATATTAAAATTCTACTGTATTTAACTGTATCTATTTGATGGACAAGCAATATTTGACACCTAAACGGTGTCAGAAGGAGGTAACTGCAGATACACCTGGAGGCATCACTCGGATGTAATGAGAGATGGGCACATCATTCAAATATAGAAAGGTTTATGAATGAGAAGGCAAGCTACACTGCATTTTAAATATTGTCTTTTTATACAGATGTCTATATTGATGAAGGAAAAGGTTTTTTCTCAAAAAAAAAACGGAAAAAAGTGGAGAACATAACTGTTATGACAGTGTTGCACTGAATCTGACAAAAGATGATTATGTGATTTATATCTAACATTCTTATAACTAAATGAAATGCCATCATGGATCCTTTTCCGCCACAATCTCTGTACTAATAGCAGATATATTAAATAGCAACAGTATCATTAACACATGGCAACTGTAATAAGTTATGTGGAAACTTTCACATGGGACAAGCAGGGTTCAGTGACACCAGCTATTTTAGGGGTGTGTCAATAAGTCATGTTTCTAAACAGCATAACGAGTTTTCCAAAGCAGAGGCCATACAAGACAGCTTGTGCATTCAGGCCATATAAATCACCCTCCTAGGGCACAAACGATGCAAGAGAAAACTCCTCCTAGAACAAACTAGTATATGTATGCACTGGATGGGGATTTGTGCGCTGCCAATATGAGTGGACGCAAACACACAAGAGGTTGACTGTCAGATATAAAGTACTGTGACACAGATGGTCTGGTGTGCATTTGTTACTGGGGCACAGGGGGAAGACAGGTCTGTAGAAGTTATGGCACTGGCATCATCTCATGTTCTCCAGTGGTGTACTCATGCAAATGTGTGGATAGTTACCACAAAAAAAAAACTGCCTGACAGGAAAGATCTGTCCTGAGGACTGTGTGTGAAGTCCCTGGTGGATCTGTAAATTGTTTCTTGTGGATTTGAGAAATCTTTTCTCCTCGCTGCTCCATGACTACCTATTGTAAAAGCTTTATTTCTATTTTTAAATACCTTTACTGAATTATCACTTAAAACCTAGTGAAATATATGGTTTACTATCAAAATGTTGAAACATAAAACATTTTTCTACAAAATTATCGAATTGTTTATATGACTTTGGTAATATCGAATTACCAAAATGTCAGAAATGGTAACCACGACAATCGACATTCAAGCATCGGAACTTCCAATGTCAAAAGTCTGTGTTACAGTTAATGTTTCTGCAGGGGGACAAGCCCCCCTGCAACCCCCACACCTCCTGCATATATCTGATATATCAACTCAGATTGCACTACAGTGAGAAAAGAGGAACCTTTCTCAATCCACACTGTACTGTGATCTCAATTCAGAGTCGATTACATATTAGCGAATGTGTACTCACTTTCGCCAATATGAATTCAAGCATTTTCAGTTCGACATTATGGACGTTGGTAGAACACATTCGACAAGCCCTCATTCGATAAACTGCCATTCCACATTTTGATAGTAAATCAAAATATAAACTTATTGCTCAATTCCTGCCTTTCCTTAAATCTCAATACTTCAAAACATTATTCTGCATGTACTGTCTCCACAATTGTCTTTTTTTTCTATGCAACTTGATCCTACCCTTTTCTAAAGATTCCACTCCCTGTTATTTTACCCCTGTTACAATATTCAGTGCTTGCTTTTCAAGCAGCCACCAGAAATAAACTAATTGTTTATTCAACTCAGAACCTGTTATCCCAGCTCAAAAGAATCAATTCCTTAGTAACAAGCATTCGCTCACCCAATATTTCTGGCAGTTCTCAGCAGGGAATTTTTTTAAAACTCTGCCAACTTATTACAGTCCCAAAACATATGTTCCCAGTTTACCTCTTTCTTCTCCATCACATCTGCAACATTTGCCATCTACCTGAAGAAAAATTCTTTAAAGTCTGTTTGGGGTATAAAAGTACCTAATGCATCCACTTCCAAGCAAAAATACTAAATCTTCTAGACTTTTTCATATTTGGGAGCCAAACATCATCCTCAAATTCTTTTCTTTTAAATTGCTGATCCAATATCTCTTACCAATCTTTTCCAACCGAGTCTGACTGATTCCTATAGTTACTGAGCAAAATTTTATATGCACTACTAATTATCCCTTTTTAACAGTAGCTTTTGCTCCAGATTCAACTAAAAACGGTACCAGAGCAGGTCTTTCACTTAATATCCCCCCCCCCCCATTCCTTTCTGATATCAATCCCTGATAGGGAAGACAGCCTCTAGCCTGCAGTTTAAATGTCTTCTTGGCCTTTTCCCATTTAATTACCTTTCCCTCACTAGTTATTTGCTCCAGAAACCTTGGTTCGTTTGCCAGTTTTCTCCAGTAAACCCACCCCCCTCTTCTTGCTTATTTTCTGTGCCCCTAACTATAGTCATCCCTGATGGTAAAATCTCATTGCTCCATTCTCATATAGCTTAATTCTTTCGGCTACTTTATGAATATAACATTCTGTATGGCTGTTATTCTCCTTAAGGATCTGCATCCAATATCCCACCTCTGTCCTTATTTCTTGAATTCCTCCCACTTGTTTCATCATCGGCCCTTTCCACTAAGAATTATAACTTTCTGCTTGTGTTAGGTACAGGGGCCTTAACAGTATAGCTTATAAAATATACTTTCAAATCAGGTAATACTAAACCACCTTGTCCTAGTGGAAGGCTCAACTTCTCTCATTTGACCCTGGCCTTATTCCCCTCCCAGATAGATTTTTTCAACTCTTTGCTAATTAAGGTCCATAACTATTTCTCTGGTTGATAAAAATATGCCTGACTTGTATACAAAACTAAAGGGACTAAACATTTTTACTACTTGTATCTTGCTATCCTATCCATAAACAAAAGCTTCCAGTTTCTCAGGTTTTTGTACTATCTTTTGTTTAGTCTCTTCCCACATTCTCAGCTATCATCACAGAAGCCTTTTTAATCCATAAGCCTAAATTTTTCATTTTATTGTATCCCTATATATATATATATATATGTATATATATGTATATATATGTATATATATATATATATATATATATAGGTACTGCTGAACCAATTCATATGTGGGTACACAGTTTACAGCTATAGGCTTTGCATTAGTTTTGCTAATTGCACATTCTGAAAAAATATGAAATCATCTCAAAATGTTCCACAGCACTGAGATCTCCTTTTCTGGTTTTAAGTACTGTCTGCAAAGTAAAACCAACTTTTCCTGATCGCCATACCAACCCATATGCTTGAATTTCTGAGTCCATTATTTTCTTTACCAATGGCAAATATAAAGCAAATAAATGGAGAAAGAGGACACCCCTGCCTGGTTCCTCTGTTTAGACACAACTTATCACACAGGAAATCCTTTACTTTAATTCTTGCCTCTGATCCCTCATATATCCTTCTAATTAACCTTATTATTGCAAAAGGGAATGCAAATGATTCCACTGTCCTAGTTTACTCTGATGAATGCTTTTACTGTAGCAATACCTACAAACAGCCATATTTTCTTACTTTCTGCTTCCTTTGGAGCATCATTGTTCTTAATATTGTCACGTTTGCTTTCCCTTCACAAAACCACACTGACCCATTATCTATCAGATTTGGCAACATATTTGCAATTCTTTTAGGTATTATACATATAAACACTTTTAAATCACTGCTTAAAACTGAAGTGGGCTCATATGAAGCTGGGTCTGATAGGTCTTTACCATCTAAAGGTATTACAGCCACCACAGCTTTCTTCCAGGATGCTGGTATTTCCCCTGCTTTTAAAATACTGTTAAAACCTTTCAAATCTTTCACTTTCTTCCCTCCTAGCTTTCAAATGTCCACAGAAATACCACTTACTCCACAAGACTTTCCTGCAGACAGATTATACATCAGCATTTTTATCCCATCTCCACCAATCTTAACTGTTAATGTTGAGCCTCATCTACCTCTAACCTTGGCATACCGAAGTCTCCCAAAAATATTTCCATTTTTGCTCTTTTTTTTTTTCACATTCCTTTGCTTTACAAAAACGTTCAAATAATTTCTGAAATATCTCTAATACCTCTAAATGATCTCTAGTTTTTTTTCTTGTTATATACTCCCCTAGTTTGGAAACAACCCTTTCTACTTTCTGTTGTCTAAGATGTTGTGCTAAAAGTTTTTCTGTTCTGGAATTAACAACAAAAAAATTGTTCAACAGCAATCTTTCTAAACTCTTGCATATTATCCAGTTACTCCCTTATTTTCTCTAACATTCTGCAGATGCACTTCTTGTTATGAGATTTCCATTACTATAGCAATAACCCACGCCTGGGTGTGGGTAATGCTGGATTTACCCACGGTTGGCGTGGTTTGGTCCCGAGGGCGAAGCCCGAGAGACCAAACAAAGCCAACCGTGGGTAAATACAGCATTACCCACACCCAGAAGTGGGTTATTGCTATTATACCATGACATTATTTAAGAAAAGAAACTATTACTTTTCTTAAATAATGGCATAGTATAACGCCTGTTTACTGCCCTTCCACAGATGTCTGGCATCCGCGGCAGTTCTGATGTACTGCGTGCCTGCGCAGTACATCAGAGCTGTGGGCAAAAGCAACGGAGAAAGCAAGATCTCCGTTGCTTTTTACTGTTTTGCTATGTTAAATGGGTTTAACATAGCGAGACAGTTAAAATAACAACGGAGATGTCCGTTGCTTATTTTAAAACTGTCTCGCCATGTTAAACCCATTTAACATAGCGAAACAGAAAAGCAACGGAGATCTTGCTTTCTCCGTTGCCTTTTTTAAAACCTGTCTCGCTATGTTAAATGGGTTTAGCATAGCGAGACAGCTTTAAAATAAGCAACGGAGATCTCCGTTGCTTATTTTAAAGCTGTCTCGCTATGTTAAACCCATTTAACATAGCGAGACAGTGTTTTAAAAATAGAGTTATACTAACAGAAAAAAGTCCGGGCGACCGGACCTTTTTCCATTAGTATAACTCGATTTACAATGTGCACGCTGGCCAATCAGCGTGCACGTTTGGGGGGGGGGGGGGTCATGGTATAATCTGCAATACTCTACCCTTTGTCAGCCCTCTCTAAATAATTCCTGTTACTTCTTAACCACACCTTTTTTTTCTTTTATTTCTACCCTATTTTTAAAATTCACTTTCATTTTATCACACTCACAAGCTATAACTTCTTAAGAAATTTCTATCTTCCCTAATCTCTCTCCAATAATTTCCACTGCCCAATACTTAAATTCCCCCTTTTAACAGGTAGGTGGGAAAGTGCCAATGTCTCATTTTTTACTTCATAACCCTGCATTTTTATCTTAGTTTTTATTGGTGTATGATCTGAAATAGTTATTGGACGTGTTGTCAAAGCTTTCAATGACATGCACATGTTCCTGTGAAATATAATTTCTGTCTAGTCTAGCCCAGATGTACCTTTGAGAATAATATGTAAATTATCTCAGAGTTACTACTATGGAATTCATGTCTTCCATACGAAATAATTTCATACATTTCTTCAGAAATCTATCCTCTTTTGCTATATTTTCTGTTCTAGGTCCCCAGTACATCCTCACTCTTGCAAATCAAGTTCCAGTCCCCACCTGTGTGTACAATTTCCTGCTGATAGCTGATTTCTACTAAAATTTTAAGCTCCATAATAGCAGTTTTTGGTAGAGTATAAATAGCTGCCAGCATAATCCTCCTCCCTTTCCAGTCGCCCCTTACTACCCACAAATCTACCATCATCTTTTTTCCCATTGCTCTTCTAGCAATTAGGATAAATACTCCCCCTTTTCCTCTGTTGAATATCCCTCCTAAATCCTATCAATGTCACATGTCCAGTTCTTGTATTGCTATTTGCACTGTGCATTTCTTAATATAATTCAATACTTATTCCTTTTTGATTACACTTGTGAGGTCATTCACATTCCAAAATATGTTTAGTGTAGCCATTATAAGAAAATATTTGTTATTCTCACCGTATGTATACATGTATATTACAGCTTTTTAAAATGTATTACCATCTTTCATGTTACATGCACCCACTGTTTGGTAGGTTGATCTTTTACAGTTGTTTCTTGTCAGCTCTATTTGAACCTGTATCGTATTTTACAAGACTTTATGTTTTAATGGAAACTCTCAAACAAAACACACACACACGAAACACCCCCTCCCCCATAACCTATTAACTTAAAACAAACACAAAAAACTACTTTTATCTTCAAATAAAGGAAGTTTAACCCTCCTAAAAGGAAGATGTAAAAGTTGTCTTAAGAGAAATTATTACCTCAGATACAGTGGGTACAGACTCCACAAGATGCTGCATCATTCCTAATCTCTTATGTCACCTGATCTACTGGCTTTGGCATTTGCACAATTACTACTAAGTTTTCTGTATCCGGATTAAACCCTTCTAACAGTAAAATATGACGTTTCACCTACATTTCACAAAAAATGAACTGATTGAAACTTAAACTGGATTAAACAAACCTGTCAACCCCCCAAGTTACAAAACACACAAACAAAAAAAGCATTTCCGGTACTGCAACTCCCTTTAACTCCCTTATTCACTAATTATATGGTAGTAAAATTGTGGGCAGAAGATAAAAAGCCCACACCCAGTAAACTACTGCAAGTGTGCAAAGAGAAACTCATTGGTTGCAATTTGTACTTGGAAAAATAAAGTACAGTTTTGTACCTACCATAAATGTAGATGTCCGAGAGGCATGCATCTGCAGTCCTTACAAATGGTTTGTCCTGTCGTCAGGCAGCCCTTCGGTCGGCCGGATTCCAAAGTCTGGGTCTGGCCTCGGCTGATGTCGCACTTCACCCGACGTCATAGCTGCAGTTCTTCGGGTATAAAGGTATTAGCCGACGCCATTTTCCTCAGTGTTTCTTGCCCCAGATGCCAGGTGCCCTCTAGGAAGGCTAAATTTGGATAAATGCAAATGGTTCCAAATAGTAGAGAGCAAACAAAAAATAAGCATGTATGTACATATATACAAACAAATACACCATAATAGATTCCCCCAGCTAGCTACAAGATGGGCAAATACCCTAGGAGTACCACAGAGGGGAAGGAGGGTGGGTAATCCTGACTGCAAGATGCATGCCTCTCGGACATCTACATTTATGGTAGGTACAAAACTGTACTATGTCCTTCAAGGATGCATCTGTAGTCCTTACAAATGGGTAGAATACCATAGCCAAACTGGGGGAGGAGGAGTAATAAGATTATGGTGTAGTTAAGATCCCTTGCAAAACAGCAGTGGCAAAACCTGCTCGGGATCTGGAGTATAAGGGTAAATTATAATGCTTGGCAAATGTATGCACGGAGCTTCAAGTAGCAGCCTCTAAAATGTCTTTGGTAGCCACTCCTCGTAAAAAAGCTGTGGTAGTGGCTGTAGCCCTTGTAGAGTGAGGTCTGATGTTTTCTGGAGTTTTCTTCCCATGGTAAGAGTAACAAAATCTAATGCAATTTCCTATCCACTTAGAGATTGTCTGTTTTGAAATTGCTTTTCCTTCCATTCCTGTTGCATATGCTACCAGTAGCTGGGTCAGTTTTTCTGTTGCTCTTGGTCCTGTCCAGGTAGTAGCGTAATTGTCTATGTACATCCAAGGTATGCAACAGTCTTTCTCCCCTGTTCTGTGGGTTGGGGAAGAATGTAGGCAGGTGGATAGCTTGGTTTAAAGATACCCTGGAGACCACCTTTGGCATAAAAGTAGGATTAGTTCTCATGGACACTATCTTGATGGAAGATCAGGAAGGGCTGTACTGCCATTAATGCCTGTAGTTCAGAAACCCTTCTTTTTGAAGTGATTGCAAGCAGGAAAGCAGTTTTCCATGATAAGTACTGTAATTCTGCTGTTGCTACTGGCTCGAAAGGAGGAAGTGTCAACTTTTCTAGTACAAAGTTCAAGTCCCATGCTGGCAATGGTGGCTTCCTAGGTGGTTTTACATTTTTAATTCCTCTCAGAAACTGCCCGAGCAGAGGATGTGAGAATACTGGAGGATCCAAGTTGTATTCTGCTGAAATAGCTGATGCATGAATATTAATGGAAGAATAGGACAGGCCATTGTGGAAGAGCTCTGCCAAGTATTCCAGGATGTTAGCTATGTTTACCAGTGACACATTTTCTCCTTTTGCAGTACTCCAAATGAGATATCTTTTCCATTTTGCTGAATAATTTTTTCTTGTTGAGGGTCTGCGAGCCTCCAAGATAATGTCTTTAACCCTTTGAGATAAATCTGGGTTATTTGGTCTTAAGCAATGTTCCAGGCAGCCAACTGCAGTGTTTTCAGGTTTGGATGCAGGGTTTTGAAGTTGTTCTGTGTTAACAGTAAGGGAACTAGGGGCAGAGTCCATATTTGTTCCCGAGACATACTCCTCAGTAATGGGTACCAATGTTGCCTTGGCCAGTCTGGAGCTATCAGGATGATCCTTGGACGGTCCTTCTTTGATCTTCAATAGCACCTTGTGCATCAAAGGAAGAGGTGGGAATGCATATGCTGTCAGGTTTTTCCAACTGAAAGATAGGGAGTCCACTTTCCAAGCAAGTGGGTGGTACGTCCTCGTGCAGAATTTTTTCAGTTGGTGATTGTGTGGGGATGCAAATAAGTCTATTTTTGGTAGTACCCATTTCCCTGTAATGGTTTTGAAGATGTCCGGATGCAGCATCCATTCGTGGGCATCCGTGGTAGTTCTGCTTAGGATGTCTGCTAGTATATTTTCTTTTCCTGGCACAAAAATTGCTTGTAACTGAATGTTGAAGCTCAGGGCCACATTCCAGAGGTCCATTGCCATCCGGCATAGAGGGTATGAATGTGTGCCTCCCTGTTTGTTGATGAACCACTTAACTGCGGTGTTGTCCGTCCTTATCAACAGTAGACCCTGTCGAAGAAATGGTCTGAATGTCTGAATTGACAGTTTTACTGCCAGCATTTCCTTTTGATTTATGTGCAGGTGCAGCTGGTCTTGAGTCCATAAGCCTTGTATGCACTTGTCCAGCATGTGCGGCCCCCAACCGAGGTCTGAGGCGTCTGTTGTGATGGTCTGGCTTGGTTGAGTGCTGTGGAAGGGCAGTCCTTTGTTTGATTGACAGGCCTGAGCCCACCATTGGAATTCTTGCTTCAGGCATGGAATTATTGGAATTTGGGTTTCTAGGCTGTGCTTGTGCTGAGACCATAAATTCCTTAGGTACCACTGTAACTTTCTCATATGTAGTCTGGCATGTGGAATCAATATTATGCAGGATGCCATGTAACCCAGGGTTTGTAGGACCTTTCTTGCTGTTAGCTGGTTCTGCTTTGTTAATGCCATGAAGTAGAGAGGGAGTTGCTCCTGTTTTTCTACTGTTAGGAATGCCATTTGTTTTGATGTGTCCAGCTCTGCACCCAAGAAGGTTATCCTTTGGGATGGTATCAGCCTTGACTTTTTTATACTGACTGTGTATCCCAGGGCTTGCAGTAGATGAATGACCCTTTTCAAGTCTTTTGTTAATTTGTTTTTGTTGTCCGCTTGTAACAGGCAGTCGTCCAGGCAAGGGTAGATTTGAATTCCCTGAAGCCTGCAATGAGCAATTACTGATGCCAGGCATTTCGTGAATACTCTGGGAGCAGTAGATAAGCCAAAGGGCAATGCTGAGAATTGATAATGCTCTGATCCTGCAAGAAATCTGAGGTATCTTCTGCAATTTGGTCGTATGGGGACGTGCAGGTATGCCTCCTTGAGATCTAGAGTTACCAGCCAAGACTCCTTGCCCAGTATGGGAAGAAGTTGCTGTAGGGTCAGCATTTTGAATTTTGGAACAATGAGGTATGTGTTTAAAGCGGACAGGTCGAGAATAGGTCTCCATTGGTTTTCTTTTCTTGGTACCAGGAAGAGTCTGGAGTAAAATCCTTGCCCTTGTTCCATAGATGGTACCCTTTCTACAGCTCTCATCCTTAGTAAGGGAGTTATTTGTTTTAGAGCTTCTGTCTTCTGATTTGGAGGTAGGTTTGGCATTCCTCTCTTCCTTGGTAGAGTATGGAAGTGAAACCTGTAACCTTGGTCTATTGTCTGTAAAATCCATTTGTCTCCTGTGATGTAATGCCAGTTTACTGAAAATAAGGCTAGCTTCCCGCCTAAGGGTGCTTCTAGTTGTTCCCTGGTAGGCGGTGCCAGAGCCAAGTCACTGTGATTGTCCTGTGGAAGTGGTGGTGGCTGGATCTGTGGCTGTACCTCGCTGGTTGTTAGCCTGCCACTGATGTCCCCTGTAGGCACCTCTGGATTGACCCCTGCCTCTTGAGCATCTATTCCTGCCTCTCTGAGCTCTGGAGGTGTCTGGAAAGGACCAATTCTTGGAAGGCCAGTTCCTGCTAAACCTTGGGGGCTGGACCTGCAAGAAATCCTTGACTGTCTGTACAGATTTTGCTTTATCTTCCACCTTCTTCAGCACCTGCTGTGCAGGGGAGCCAAACAAATTGAGCTTATCCATGGGAGCATCTAGGAGCTTTGATTTAACATGGTCTGGTAAGGACTGCTCTTTTAACCATGCATGTCTTCTGATCACTGTACCAGTCATGGCTGATCTAAAGGAAGCCTCCAGTGCATCATAGCCGCATTTTAAGGAATGATTACTGACCTGCTGAATGTTATGTACCATTTCCTGAACAGATTTTTTGTCTAATGGTTCATCCGAGGACAGGTTTTAGTTAACTGGTCTAACATAAATTCCTGATACTGAATCATGTGGAATTGACAGTTCAAGGCCCTAGCTGAAAGAGTAGCAGAAGTGTAAACTTTTTTACCCCATCTCTCTAAGGCCCTAGATTCCCTTTCAGAGGGAGGGGGTTTTTGGCAGAGGTAGCTGCTACAGCCTTGGGCCCCTGGGAGATAGTTTCGGGATCTGCAAAGGGAGCCTTATACAAATGATAATGTGTGTCCGGAACCCTGTAGTACCTATAGGGCTTAGCAGGGGCCGGAGGAAGAGAATCAGGAGCAGTACAAGCATCATTAAATGCATCATCCACAACAGTAAGTACTGGAGGAATGGCTAAAGGCCTATGCTGTGGCAAATGCAAAAAGGTTCTAAGCCTTTTCCTAGAGTCTGAAAAATCCTGGCCCTGCCATTGAAATTGTTCCCTCATAGCATGCAAGGTTTCCCCAAAAGAAAATTCCTCAGGCGGAGAGGCAGAAGGAATGGACTCTTCTGCATCAGAGTCTTCATAAGGAGAAAAAGGGCCCTCTGGAGGGTTTGAATTATCTGATTCATCAGAGGAGTCATCTGAAGAAACTGGCTCAGGGGGCTCTACTCTAGGCCTCTTCTCTGGAGGTGGGTGAGAGGCCCTGTCTGGGTGAGGTTGGGATCCCCGGATCAAAGAAATGAGATCCTCTGCCAGACTAAGCAATTGTGAACTAGAGCTAGGCCTGTGAGAGGGGGTCTTAGCAGGCACAGTTTTGGTAGATTTTGCTGCTTTGGCCCTGGCAAAGGCCTTAATCGACATGGATGCAGGTGGCCTAGCAGCTCCACGTGCAGGGGTAGAAATATCCAAAGGGATAGTATCCGATAAATCCTGTGAACCTGCAAGAGCAGGTGGGATTTCAGTAGCAGATTCAGCCATGCTGGATGAGGCCTCGGTAGGAGGTAAGCTTTTGGCCGAAGGAAGAACTGTGGACTCGGTTTCAGCCGAAACCGAGACAGTCGCGGTTGGCTTAACCGCGGTTTCGGCCGAAACCGCGGACCGCGAGTGTCGGTCCTTTTCCTTGCGTTTTTTAGATATTTGCGTAGTCGGAGTATCCGACGGCATAATGTAAGGAAAAGCGGAGCAGAAAAACTGCTCAGCAAATTCCGACCGACGTCTAAGCGTCCGTCGGTTGAAAGAAGCACAGGCTAGACAAGCTGCTACGTCGTGGTCTGGGCCTAAACAAGGTAAGCAGTAAGAGTGGAAATCTTTATGAGGTATTTGTTTCCCACAAGTTAAACAGTTATTCACTTTTTCTGACATCGGCTGAGGCAAGAAAGAGTCCCCAACGGGGTACTTAGCTTTTTAGAAGTCTTCGGTAGTAGTAATCTCTGGTTCTGACCGACCGGCACTTGCGAACAGCTTCTGCTTCGGGCGCCACGCGGCAAGAAAGACTGAGGAAAATGGCGTCGGCTGATACCTTTATACCCGAAGAACTGCAGCTATGACGTCGGGTGAAGTGCGACATCAGCCGAGGCCAGACCCAGACTTTGTAATCCGGCCGACCGAAGGGCTGCCTGACGACAGGACAACCCATTTGAAAGGACTGCAGATGCATCCTTGAAGGACATCCAGAAACTTCTACATTAGGAAACTGAACTCAAATGAATGTGCACTTCATCCAATTTCCACTTCCGAATGTGTAGGGTAAAGGAGTATGACTATGCATTTCAGACATATCATGGTTTACCTTTGTTCTTAATTAAATATTGACAATTCGATTTTAGGTTAACAGCTGTACCTGCCCTTGTCATGCTCTTCATCTTTCACCACACTAATACATCAATTATGTTTACATCACTTTCCAAGTCTTTAATGGTGCAACAGCTTTCTCAAATATGTCAGGTGCTTATAAAATACTAAACAGAAGTCCAAGGAATATGACTATTTCTAATGCTACATTAAAAGCACAACATTTGCAGCTTTCTTCATCTGGCTTTATCTGCCAGAACCTCTGGTTTGCATCTGGTACTGTAAACAGCTTAGCATTTCACACTGATGTGATCAGTTTGTCATCTGTAAGTAATGGGCACTGCTCCCCTTTTGATCTCCATCTCAAACTTTTCTGATCAATGCAAATGCAAGTGCTGTTTTGATTTCCAAATGCAAATCTGAAACTAAACAATTCTGTTGGCTCTGCTTTCTACTGATTCCTAATCTTTCCATTTATTTTAATTCTTGCTCTAGTTTACTCTTACAAGCTAGGTAAATTTTCAATGCGGCATATGTCATTACACCACCAGGATTTATTTGTATATAATATTTTTGCATGGCAAGCTTCTCAAGTCTATAAATAAATCAGAGTCATGACAATAACACTACTATGATTCTGTACACCATTCAAAATGTTTCTATAATGGAGTGCAAGTTAATGGGTAGGTGGGTTGGTCTATTGACCCTTTTTAGCCATGACTTAAGTACAAATTGTACAGTAAAACCATTTTACAGTAATTCATATAAGCTTAAATAACAGTTTACATAGCATACCATTCTGAAACACAGCTACAGTAGTACAGTTTCATATACAAGATGAAGGATATGTGACAGAATGTGCATTCACTGAATCCGCAAGTTGTCAAAAGTAGCTAATGTCAAGAAAACAGTTGCACTAAGACTCATTTTGGACATTCTGCTTAAGAACTTTTTGAATGTTTGAATGGTTTCTATGTTTGCTATATCTTATGGTAGCTGATTTCATATAACCCGTCCTATTCTGGATAGGGCTTTTTCTCCCGTGGCAGGTTTGAATCTAATCTGTTTAATGTGATTATATTTTCCTGTTCCGGAGAGAGTAGTTTTGATCTTTAATCTGGGGTAAACTTTTTAAGTGGTGGGCAGTATCCTTGAGTAAGGAATTTTAAATACAAGATTGTTTAGTACATATGTGATCCTGCATGCAAATGGAAGCCAATGAAACTTTTCATACAGAATTCAGTGGTGGCTGTTTGTAACGGACAGTGGTAGCACACCTTAGTATTCTATTTTGACTCAGTATTTTTTCAGAGTACAAGATAAATAGAGGGAGGGTATATTCAATTTTCACAATAAAGATATTATTGACTAAGGACATGAGTGATTCTGGGGGAAAAAGCTTATGAGAGTTTGTAGCAAAATTTTAATTGCAAAAATACAGTGCAGAAGATTTTATCTGTAAGTGCATTACAGTTTAATAAAGGGCCGAGTGTTAATCCAAGACATTTTTGTTATAAAACATAGTATGACATTCCCTTTTAGGTTTATAACTAAGGTGTGGACTGTGGCCAGTTTCTTTGAGGTGGAGAATGGCACATTAGTTTTGGAACTGCTGATCTGGAGTTGATTTTTATGAGGCAAACTGTAGCATTCATGAAATTGCAACTGTGCGTCTTTTTGTTTGCAGCATTTTGTGGGACGGGTCATGTGTGATGTGATAAAGGGAGAACAATAAGAGGCCCCAGAGTGAAAACGTTTGGTACTCCTGTGTTAAATCTGCCCAGTTTGGACAGTGATTTTATTAGCATAGATATGGGAAGGTCTATCCTTTAAGCAGTTTTTAATCCAGCAAATGGTGTTCTTCCCAAATCTCAGTTTGTACAACTTTTGCAGTAATATGGTTATAGTTTACTATCACAAAGGCATGTGTCATGTTGACAATAATACCTGCAGAGATTAGGCCATTGTTGATAATGGTATAAATGTTGTCTAAAGCAGACAGCTGTTGGAGTACTAAAGGAATGTCTAAATCCATGTTGGTGTCACATATAACAGGCCATAATTTATTTATATGTTTGAATACTTGCAGCCAAATTCGTTTTTCAAATATCTTGGATATGGGTCATAAATCTGAAATAGGTCTGCAGTCTTTCATTTGTGAGGGAGAGTGAACTTTAGGAAGAGTTCTTGTTTACATTCACTCTTTCACACAATGAATTTATCTTACTATTGCTAGATTCTCATAAGCTAAATTATTCAGAATATTACGTGAATTTTTTTCTATTGTAACAATTTGAAGCATGAGTTGACAACACTTATTTTTATATTCTCATCAGTATCTTCCTCTCCCACTAACTGGTTCCCAGGATATATATTAACAGTGTGCATGCAGTCCTTTTTTCTGTGTTTTTTGGTCCACAGTCCTTAAAAATTATCTTCAGACACAATACTATACAATGCCCTGGTATCTGTCTAGCTTAAATTCAGCAGTTCATTTGCTAATTCTCTGGATTTTTTTTAAGTCTAATTAGCACTTTTGCTCAAAGCTATGGATGCATTTTCCTAGTTCATTTTTTTTTAACTATTTTATTGTCCCCATGGCAGTTATTTGATATTATACAATGATCCCCCCATTAATATTCCAAAACGTGCACACTGATTGGCCAGCGTGCCCATTGTAAATCCCACAATATACCAACGGATAAAGGTCTGGTCGCCCAAACTTTTTTCCATTGGTATAAAGTGCTAAAAACATTTTTTTTAAAAAAACAAAAAGAAAAAACGGAGCAACGGAGACTTTTTCTCCGTTGCTTCCTTTTCAAAGCATTGATGTACAGGGTATGTGTGGGACGCAAGTCCCATGCGCATGCTCAGTACATCAAAACAAGGAAGCAGTGTACCACAACCAGCAGAAGAACAGTAATGTGCCATTATTCAAAGACATTATTTAAGAAAAGTAAGTATTTTTTTCTTAAATAATGTCATTGTATAATAGCAATGACTAACTCCTTGGTTGTGGTATATTGAAATTTACCCACGGCTGGCTTTATTTAATCACTCTGGCTTCGCCCTTGTGATTAAACCACACCAACTGTGGGTAAATCTTCAATATACCACACCACGTCGTCGGTTATTGCTTAAGTATAACTCATTTTCATATTTCTGCTCAACAACATGCAAATACCTCTGACAACATTGTTCTTTCATTTCATAAGACATTGGCATCAACCATTTTCCAATTTTATACACAGGGACAACATCAACAGTGACCATCACCTAGAGGAAATGTTTACTCCACTACGTAACTAGCCATCCTTGTAAATTTTTTTAAATGGTACCGCTTCTACAAAATTGATTAAAAGTGGGCAGTGCTTCCTCACTTGCTTATAGCCACATCCAGTAGAACAAGCTTCGATTTCAAATGCATAACTGTTCTGCGTCTCAGTGTTCTCTGTTTCCATTATTGTTACAATGCATTCTCAGTCTGAAATTCTAGAGGATCCACCATTTTGTGCGTTTCTGATCATCTTTTTTGCAACAGTAAGATTAAATACCAGAGACTACTCATGCCTAGACCAGTTTCCTTCTTCAGTGACTCCCAAAAATTAGACTTGGTTTGCTCATTTACAATCCAAAATTCTAACAGCAGCACCTGTAACTGCATTCTGAAGTGTGACAACATGGGACATTTCCAGAAAATACAAAATAAGGGCCTAACAACCTCGGAACCAAACTTCCAACACTGAGACATTTGGGTGTACAGTGTGCAACCTACATGGACTGTAAAAATACTCATGCAAGCATTTCTACCCAAATATTCAACATCAATGGCATAAGGCTCCATATTCTGGAGCTAGACAAACTGTATGACATTTCTCCTCAATAAACACAGCTTCCACCCAGCCTTCCAAGCAGACAAGTGGTCATATCTTCCTTACTCTTCATAGATGTATACTATTCTAACTACCACTGGGGCCTATTTAAGCCTAGCCATGCATCCAAATCTCTGACAAGTCCTGGTATCCTAAGTAGTGTAACCAGGCACTTGTAAGATGAAACATTTACAGGTTGCCTTTGTCCATTAGAGACATAGGAGCCTAACCAGGGGTGAATTTTCGGCTACCCAACCAGCTGGCCAAATTACACAAACTGGGTTAGGGAGGAACTCTGCTTCACATGGATGAAGAGCTTGTTCGAGAGATGCATACCTGTCTCTCCAGCACACCCTATCACAGGCAAAGCTTAGGTCTTTATAACGAGTATTTTGCTGCAGTTTGTTTTGCAGATGTGAAGGTCCATCAGAGTGGGGTCCAAAGAAACCTTTTATGCCAGACAGAGATAGTACAGTTGTGTACACTTACTATAACCTGTAGATGTTCGAGTGTATTCACTGTTGCAATCATCACATTTGGGTTATCCCTGCCAGGGTAGCCCTCAATCAGCCCGAATACCAGATGCGTAGTATTTCTGCATCGGTTGTCGTTGCCCCAGGACTGACGTCAGGTCGTCAGCGTTATAAATTAAGGCAGCCAACGCCATTACATCAAGTTTTCTTGCCCTGTCAGGAGCCCCAAAGAGGGAGCTAGGTTATGGTGGAAGACCACCAGTAGAAAGTAATACCAGAAAGTCCTTGTAAGGTTAGACAGAGAAATTGAGAGAGAGAGAGACAAGCGGGATGGAGGGAGGGAAACCAGAACTGCAACAGTGAATACACTTGAACATCTACATTTATGGTAAGTGTACACAACTGTACTATGTTCTTCATGTTTCACTGTTGCAGTCTTCACAACTGGGTTGATTCAGAGGCAGTCAAGAAGACTGGGGGCTGGCCAGGATGCCCTGCAAGACTGCTGTGGCAAAGTCTGTCCTGGATTTGGAGAAGACAGGCAAGGTGGGAATGTTTGGTGAAGGTATGAACAGATGCCCATGTTGCAGCCTCCAGGATGTCCCTGGAGGGGACCCCTCTGAGGAAAGCTGCAGAGGTGGAGGTTGCTCTGGTGGATGTGTCCTGACCCCCTTTGGGGAGGGAAGTTTCCCATGCTGCTTATAGCAGAAATGAATGAAGTGTGCTACCCATTTAAAAATGGTTTGGCTATGGGCTTGCCCTCTGCTCCTGCAGCAAAGCTGATTAATAATTGATCAGTCTTTCTAAATGATTCAGTCCTGTCTAGGTAGAATTTGAGCTGTCTGTGCACATCTAGAGAGTGCAGAATCCTTTCCCCCTTCTTTTGTGGGTTAGGGAAAAAGGTGGGCAAATGAATGGATTGGTTGAGAGCCACACTGAACACTACTTTTGGCATGAAGGATGGGTTAGTCTTAAGGGAGACCCTGTCAACATAAAAAATGATGAAGGGCTCTACAGCCATTACTGCTTGTAGCTCAGATAATCTTCTAGCTGAAGTGATGGCCAGAAGCAAGGCTGTCTTCCAAGAGAGGAACTTTGACTTTGCTGACGCTGCTGGTTCAAAGGGGGGCAGGATGAGCTTTTCCAAGACAGGTTAAGGTCCCCAGCTGGGGTAGGTGCTCTTCTGGGTGGCCTCAAGATGCTAGCCCCTCTTAGGAAGTTTGATGAGAGGGTAGGAGGAAAAGTGGCGGCTCTGTGCTGAAATAAGCAGAGATGGCAGAGCCATTATTTATTTATTTCCAGTTTGATGACCGGGGAGGTCCACTGGGTTCAGGGAGCCCGTTTTCAGTGGAGGCCCGGGGAGAAAAGCTCCACAAATCTAATTAGATACATTTTAAAATCAAAGTGAAACATACATAGTATAAAAAATACATAGTACATAATAAAAAGATCAAACAAAAGACACAAACAGTTTGATTCAATGTCAATGTGATAAACAAACAGCAGAATGAACAAATAGTTCAGAAGAGGAGAGTATATAGTATAGAAGTTGGCGGAAGTAATTTGTTATAAGAAACAAATTAATAATTAAGAGTGGGTTAGGAGAGGAGAGGTTGAGAAGTAAGGAGAGGTTAGCCAGCGGTAAGAAGAGAGGAGGGTTTGACAGGCAAAGGAGGAAGAGAGCAGTTGCATTTCCTGTTAAGTAAGTAGTAGGAATGAAGTTGAGATTTGAATTTTAATGGAAGAGAAGGATAGACCCCTATGTAGTAGGTCAGCCAGGTAATCCATGATGAGAGGTAGAGAGGGATTTGTAGTTCTGGCTCTCTTAGCCTGGATCCAGGTGCAAAACCTTTTCCACCTGTCAGCATAAGACTTTCTAGTGTTATGGCGTCTGGCCTTGCGTATAACATCTAGAACTTGTTTGTTTAGATTGGCAGCTTGTGCGGTGGTCAAGGAATAAGCCAGGCTGCCAAATTGAGGGTCTGCAATTGGGGATGCATGAATTCTCCATTCCTCTGGGTCAGGAGTGTTGGGATCTGAGGGAGATGCCATGCTGGCAGTGGTGGCAGGCTGCACAGCAGGGGGTACCAGTGCTAACATGGCCAGTCTGAGGCAATTAGGATTGTCCTTGGTTCCCCCCCTTATTTTGACCAGTACCCTTGTAATGAGCAGTTGGGGGGGGTGCATAGACCGAGAGGTTGACCCACTGGAAGGATAGAGCATCCACTTTCCAGGCCTTGCTGTGAGGTTTCCCTGGTGCAGAATTTGCTGAGTTGATGGTTGGAGTGGGAAGCAGAGAGGTCAACCTATGGAGGCACAATTTTTGGGTTACAAGGGTGAAGGTTCTTTGGTCTACCTGGTTCCCAAGAGTGATTCCTGAGGGACTCTGCTGGTGACTGCGCTCTTTCTAAAGGGGGGGGGACTCACAAATTCTGTGCATTAATCACAGGCACAATCTGGACATTAGCCATTAGAACTTCACCCCTCATGACTTGCTTCATACACACAATTTATCCAGTCTGATTCCATCTGACCCTGGGGCAAATTTATTTTAACCCTCTCAAATATGCCAGCTAGGGATCTGCAGACCAAGTAAACAGTCAGAGTCAAATCAAAGCACTGCTGACAAAAAAAAAAAAACTTTACCTGCATGTGGTGGAAGAATGATTGCACTAAACTGATCAGTAATGTGCAATTCGGACAATTTACAATGAACAAGTTTCATCAGGGCCCAACATACACTCAACTCTTTTACTCTATAATGACAAGTGCAGCCCATCAGAAATAAGACTATTAGCTCAGTCACAATTACTGTGTATCCAAAAGTATGCTGTGGTAGTGCCCTTTTCTTCCTCATAAGAGCTTCTCCTATTTTGTTCCACTTGAAGACTTATAAGCAAAACAATTTAAGAAGCAGAGCCTACAAATAAAGGCAAAGGTCTGGCATAGCCAGTCTGTTCCATGGGCTGCAACACAACATTTATCAGAAGCAATCCTTGGTTTAGCTTTTACCCCCATGCAAGATCAAACTAAGTGTAGTACAAGTTCTCTATAGTCAGACCACTTTTCATGCTATTTTTTATTTGCTAAACTTTTATTTTACAACAACCCATGTCCTCAGCTAAATATTTTAAACGGATACTTGAAGTTTAATTTGTTCTACAGGCATCCAGAGTTTATAAAGTCAGATCCGCTTTTCCTAAAAGCTTGCTCCTGGTTTCATTTTTAAATTACAGATCATTTAAAGATTCTTTGATTCATAGATATGCCAAGGCTATTTGGTCTTATGACCATTTATGCCTTACTAATACCACCCCTCAAGCTGCACCTCCTTTCTCCAAGAGGGCAATCAAAACATTTAGACAGGACTACAAAGAAAAAAAAAATTCTACTTAGTATTTTATCAACTGACATGCTTAGGTTCTGTCACACTCTCACTCAAGACGCAAACCTTTTTTAAACAAGTTTCCTACTGCATATTAGAAGTTGGCTTCTGAGAAAACAGACCATAAAATCCGCAAAGTAAAACTGTTGCTGGAAAGTAAAGAACAGCAGAATAAATTTTACAAAATGCTATACAAAACACACTTCAGCTCTGCTGTAAACCCAAGAAACAGATAAGTTTTATACTGCGAGGCACACGGATCAAATTTTAGTGACAGATAAAGAAAGGAGACATATATACCTATGGAAATATTTAAAAAAATCATTAAACCCAATTCAGAGTCATTCACTAACGAAAAAAGACCAATCTTACAAATATTTATGCAACAAACAGAAAAAAGTACGGTTACAAAGGTTAAGTATCACAGACATTTATAATACCCTGCTCACAATTAAATATCTAAGGTGCATCATAATTGAAGCAGCTATTAGCTACCAAATGATGAAATTACAGACAGCACTTACCTGTCTATTGATCAGTGTTAGAAAACGTCATGCTACATTGAATAAGAAGAAAACAGCACAACCAACAAATAAGAGCAGTAAAAATAGATTAATTATCAGCTGATTTCTGCAAGTTGAGAATCAAAGGGAATACAAGGACTGAGGGGGTCAAGACATTTATCCCTTCAGCTTTGTTCTATGAGCTGCAATACCCAGGAGTGGGTAATGGCTCAAATGTGTTAAGACAAACGAAGAGCATCTCTCAAGGCACAGTTGCTTTGACAAAGCAGCTCAAGTTGTTAGTCGCTTCTGTGTTGTTGCACTTTTCATATACAAGTGAGATTGTGGTTTGTATGACACTGTTTAGTAGGTGGTCATTTACAAGCTATTGTGGCACAGAATTTGTGAAATGAGCTTCAATGTGTCGATAAGACTGTATAATCTATGCTCATAATAAATCGTTGGCCATGCAGCAGAGAATGACAATGTTTTGCAGTAATGTTATCCATAGATATAAATGCAGTTTTTCAACTCGACTGAGGAACAGCTGATTGGGTTATAACAGATTAAACGCCATTGCTCATAATCAGCTTTTATCACAAAACAAAGCCTAGACTGTTAGGTACTGCAGAGAATTGCTATTTATGCAAGATCTAAGAGCACTTTAATGGGAAATCTTCTTAATGTTATGAAACTCTGAATTTAGTACATATATGTATGGAACCTTTCTCCTTGCAAAAACCCTAGTATCGATCTTTGCAGGATCACTGAATGGGAAATGTATTCTTGATCACTTGTGAATAAGGAACTCAATGTAATTCAATCTATCATTCCTATGGGAAACAGAGGCCACATCCTCTCACGGCAATTCTTTTAGTTAACCAAGACAATTTGTATTATGTGAGCCAAAAAGCTGAGAACTAAAGAAAACTTCCTGTAAATATCTGGAAATTCAAACAGGCAAATGAGTCAAGAATGGCATCGCAAAGATAAAAACAAGCGCACAAGCTCTTTTCTAGGCATCTTTAAGATGGCAAAAAGAGACTTAGTGTTGAGGGCAGCCACAGTAGCAAACAGTGTGAGCTTCAAGTTTGATTCTCTTCCAGCAAACAAAGGGTTATAGTGCCATAGCTTTTAGCAAGATAGTCATGTAATACAAATGGAATAGCAAACATTTACTTACCCAGCTGATATAACCTGTGATTCCTTGTCCACTGGTAGATCAATGACATGTTTGGGCACACTTAATTTATCATTTTACAGACTTCACCACTGCAGAAGCAGCTGAGGGATGCACAGAAAAAGTTATGGTCCTTGGGAAGAAGTCATTCTTCTTTGGTTATAAGGCACAATTTTTAAGTTATGTACTTACCATAAACTTGGCTTCTGTGTTGTCCAGTCTCACTCTCATTCACTCTTGGGTTATGGATCCAACTTGGTCGCCTTCTACAGACTTCAGCTTCCAGGCTCAAGCTCCTCCCTTACCCATACTCCCCTGTACTAAGCACAGCATCCTCAGATTGAGTTTGCTATGCATTAGTAATAAGGAAAGAAAGAAAAGGAGAAAAAGGGGGAACCCCAGAGGATCAACCAGGAACAAGGGTTCCTAAAAGTGCTAAGCAAATCCTCCAGAAAAGGATTTTTCCAGGTTGGGGGACGGATGGCAGGGATGGAGAATCAGAGCAAGACTGGACAACACAGATGCCAAGTTATGTTAAGTACATAACTTAAAAACCTGATGTTCTCCATCTCCCTCTAATTCACTCTTGGGTCAGTGTCCCCAGCTACATTCTCTCTTGGGTGGCCTCAAGGAAGGATATGCCGGAATACTTTTGTGCCAAAAGAAGTCCCTGCTTCTGGAAACAATACCCAACTAGTAATGAGTCACAAATGTATAGGATTTAGACCAAGTACCTGCTGCACAGATGTCTCATTTGAAATTCTGGATGAAAAGGCAGAGGATGTGGCAATAGATCTAGCTGAATGGGCCTTAGGTGAATTAGCATTGTTCTTATCATATATAAAGGAAATGCAACTAGTAATCCACTTGGCCAGAGCTACCTTCATTACTGGCTGTCCAAGGCGATTACGTGAAAAGGACACAAACAGCTGATCTAGTTTTCTGAACTATTTAGTCCTGTCAAGATAGAAACTAAGTTGTCTACGAACGTCCAACTAAATGCAACATGTAATAACCTTTATTGGAAAAACTGGGAAAGAAAACTGGCAACTGAATGGACTGATTAATGTTTGACTCAGTAGCCAATTCAGGCTGGAAGGACGGATTAGTACTAAGTGAAACTCTGTCTTCGTGGAAGATTATGTAAGATGGCTTAGAAAAAGAGGGCTTGTAATTCAGAAACT
The DNA here is from genome assembly GCF_019279795.1 of Protopterus annectens. Classification (NCBI taxonomy): domain Eukaryota; kingdom Metazoa; phylum Chordata; order Ceratodontiformes; family Protopteridae; genus Protopterus; species Protopterus annectens. The sequence goes on from NC_056750.1 coordinate 339,567,654, forward strand.
ATTCTAGCCCAGGTTATGGCAACCAGAAAAATAGTTTTCCAAGATAAAAACTTAAGTGTGGCCTTGGAGAATCAGGGGGGAGATATCAAGGGGGAGTGGGGTCTTTCGATAGGAGTTTTGAGAAGAAAGACCCCTTTCAAGAAAGCTCTACATAACCTTGAAGTGGCTATGGGTCCTGACAATAGATATGAGTGGAAGTTGGTTATGGCTGCCAGATGAAGCTTAATTGTGGTAAAGCTGGTTCCCTCCTTGAATAAGGAAGCAAGAAAGAAGAGGATGGTAGGAAAAGAAGTGTAAGGATCAATGTTCTACTTGGGAGCCCAGACAGTAAATCTGTTCCAGTTCCTTTTTGTATACCTTTTTGAAGGAGACCTTTTGGGAAGCTAAAGCAATGCTCTTTACAGGCGAAGAAAGCCTGGACCCCTTAATCATTGGAATTGGAGAAACCATGCAGTTAGCTTGAGAGTGGATAGATCTTGGAACCCCAGGGACAGGTGCGTTAGGAAATCCTGGATGGGTCCCAGTATCCAGGGAGGATTCTTTAGATGAGATCAGAGGAAAATAAACCAGATCTGATGAGGCCAATAAGGGGCAATGAAGACTATAGTGGTCTTCAACCGTTGAGCTTTCTAAACAAATTTTGGGATGAACGGAAGGGGAAGATAAGCACACAGGAGACTGAAGGGACAATCATGGACTAGCGTATCCCTCAGGGACTCTCCTGGGTGGGGGAACAGCAAGAAGTACTAGCTGCAATTAAAGCTGAGAGGGGAAGCAAAGAGATTGCAGCAAGGATGACACCAATGGTCGAAAATCTGATTTGCAACTGCTTGGTTGAGGGACGACTCGTGAGGTGTCAGGATAGACCCTCTGAGTTTGACCCCCAGCACCCCCCCTTCCCGGTATGTGAACTGCAACAAGAAAGCGGTGTGAATAGATCACCCATTCCCAAACCCTCATGGCATCTTTGCAAAGGGGGTAAGAACAGGTTCCTCCGTGTTGCTGATGTACCAGACTACTGACATGTTGTCAGTGTAAACTGCAATGATCCTCAGAGGGCCAACGCCCTGAAAGGCTTGCAATGAAAGGAGGATTGTGCTCATATCTAGGAAGCTGATATATAGTCTGGTGTCTAAGGTAGTCCTTGTGCCTCGACCATCCTCCCTTGGAAATGCCCCCCCACCCCACCCTAGATGGGAAGCTTCCATGGTCACTGTGGCTGTGGGAGAGGGAAGACTGAACGGTCTGGCAACTGACAGGTAGAAATGAATCCACCATTTCACGTGGGTTATGCAAACTTTTGTCACCTTGATAGGAACAGATAGAGACTGAAGAAGTATAGACCATTGTACAGTCAAGGTCCACTGGAGAGCACGCATATAGTGCCTTGCTAGAGGAACCAACGTTATGGCAGCTGCCACAGATCTAAGAGCTCAGACAAGCCTGGCAGAGGGTTAGTTAGGTCTGGTTTGGTTTCTCAAGGTGACTATCCAATGTAGGGGCAACAACACTATTTAGGTAACTGTGTTCAGCTGGGCTGATAAACTCCAAGGATTGAGTTGGCACTGGTTGCGACTTGTTCTGATTTATCATGATACCTAGGAAATACGAGATCTGGAACAGATAGTCTCTGGCATGAGATAGTTGATGCCTGGTTGGGGCAGTTAGGAGCTAGCCGTTTAGATACAGGAACACCCAAAAACATCACAGTCTGAGAAGAGCTACGACCAATGCCATGCATTTGGTAAACACCCTGGGGGCTGTGGTGAGTCCAAAGAGCAGGGCTCTCAATTGGTAGTGGCTGGCTCCTGGCCTGAAGAACAGATGTCTCCTGGAGTGCCCTATTTTGATGCAATAATACGTGTCCTTTAAGTCCACAGAGCACATCCAATCGTCCTTCCTTAAAGGAGGGATAGACTGTACTGAAACAGTACAGTTGTGTACACTTACCATAAAAGTAGATGTTCGAGTGTATTCACTGTTGCAGTCATCACACTTGGGTTATTCTACCAGGGGTAGCCCTCAGTCGGCCCGAATACCAGAGGCTTAGTATTTCAGCGTCGGTTGCTGTCACTTCAGGACTGACGTCAGGTCTGTGATAAAAAACAGGCAGCCGACGCCATTACATCAGTTTTTCTTGCCCCTAAGTTATGGTGGAAAAAAAACCACCAGTAAAAAGGAATAGCCCTGTAAGGAGTGAGGAAGATAGAGAGAGAAATACAGGGGGCTGGAGGGTGGGAAACCAGGACTGCAACAGTGAATACACTCGAACATCTACATTTATGTTAATTGTACACAACTGTACTATGTTCGTGTTTCACTGTTGCAGTCATCACACTTGGGTTGATTGCCAAAGCTGTAGAATGGGTGGAGGCAGTCAAGAAGAGTTGGGGCTGGCTAGTATACCCAGCAGGACTGTGGCTGCAAAGCTCGCCCTGGATTTAGTAAACATAGGCAGGTGGTAATGCTTGGTGAAGGTATGAACAGAACTCCAAGTTGCAGCTTCCAGAATGTCCCTGGTAGGGACTCCTCTGAGAAAGGCTGTAGAGGTTGAAGTTGCCCTAGTGGAATGTGTTGTGACCACCTGAGGGAGTGGTTTCACATGGTGTTTGTAAAACAAATGGATACAGTGTGCAATCCATTTGGAGATGGTTTGTTTTGATATAGCCTTGCCCTCTGCCCCTGGTGCAAAGCTGACTAGTAGCTGGTCAGAGTTCCTAAAGGGCTTAATCCTATCAAGGTAGAATCTGAGCTGTCTGTGCACATCTAAAGAGTGCAGGATCCTGTCCCCCTTCTTTTGAGGATTAGGAAAAAAGGTGGGCAAATGGATAGATTGGTTGAGAGCCACACTGGACACCACTTTAGGCATGAAAGTTGGGTTAGTCCTTGGGGAGACTTGTCAGCATGAAAAATGATGAAGGGTTCCACAGCCACAAGTGCTTGTAGCTCAGACACTCTTCTAGCTGAAGTGATGGCCAGAAGCAAGACTGTTTTCCAAGAGAGGAATTTTAACTCTGCTGATGCTGCAGGCTCAAAAGGAGGTAAGCATGAGCTTTTCCAACACAAAGTTAAGGTCCCAAGCAGGGGTAGGGGCTCTTCTTGGTGGCCTTAAGTTGTTAGCCCCCCTCAGGAACTGCTTGATGAGAGGGTGTGAGAAGAGAGTTGGCTCAGTGCTGTAATGAGCAGAGATGGCAGAGGCATGGATCTTAATGGAAGAGAAGGATTGGCCCGGGGGAGTAGGTCTGTTATGTACTCCAGGATGAGAGGTAAAGAAGGCTGAGCTGGATCTGCTCCTTAAGTCTTGGTCCAGGAGCAATACCTTTTCCACTTGTCAGCACAGGATTTTCTCGTACTGGGCCATCTGGCTTCAAGTATGACATCCAGTACCTGCTTACTTAGGCTGGCCACTAGCGTAGAAGTCAAGGAATAAGCCAGGCTGCAAGGTTCAGGGTCTGCAATTGCGGAAGCAAGAACTGTCCCTCCTGCTGAGTCAGGAGAGTTGGGATCTGTGGAAGGTGCCATGGGGGTAACGGTGACAGACTGTGCAGTAGTGGGTACCAGTGCTGGCGTGGCCAGTCTGGGGCAATCAGGATTGCCCTTGGTCTTTCCTCGCTTGAGTAATACTCTTGTAAGAAGAGGTAAAGGGGGAAATGCATAGAGAGGTTTGCCCGCTGGAAGGATAGGGTATTCACTTTCTAGGCCTTGCTGTGAGGGTCCCTGGTGCAGAATTAGTTGAGCTGGTGGTTGTAAGGGGAGACCCATAGGTCCACCTTCGGGGTACCCAATTTATGGGTCACAAGACTGAAGGTGGTGTGGTTTAATTGCCACTCGTGAGGGTTTAGGAGATTTCTGCTTAAGTTGTCTGCCAGAGAATTTTGGCTGCCTGCCAGGAATTGAGCTGGCAGGTGAATATGCATAGCTGAGGCCGTGTTCCAAAGGGTCATGGCTAGCCTGCAGAGTGAGTAAGAGTGGGTTCCCCCCTACTTGTTGATGTACCACATTCACTGTGGTGCTGTTGGATTTGATTGGTAGAGGTCCCGGAGAGACAGGGGATCTGAAAGCTGTCAGTGTGCTGAACAGCTAGCATCTCTTTTTGGTTGATGTGCAGATGAATTTGGTTTGGGCTCCAGTGGTCCTGAATACACCTGCCGTCCAGATAAGCACTCCAGGTATAGTCTGATGCGTCTGTGGTTAGGGTCTGGGCGGCATGCGGTTGTGTAAAGGGAAGCCATTTGTTGGGGTCACATGCTGCTGCCCACAAAAGGAACTCTTTCCTCAGACAAGGTATTATAGGTATGATAGTTTCCAGGTCCTGAGAATGTTGGCATCAAAGACTTTTTAAGTACCACTGAAGTTTCCTCATATGCAGTCTGGCGTATGGAATTAGTAGAATGCTGGAGGCCATGTATCGGAGAGCTTGTAGGATTTTCCTTGCGGATAACTGGGTTCTGGTGGCCATTTGAAAGACGTAGCCTGTCAGGCTTGTTTTTCTGGAGTAAAGAATGCCATCTGGGATGCTGTGTCCAAGCTTGCTCCCAGGAATACAAATTTTTGACCGGGAACTAGTTTGGATTTCTTTTCGTTGACAGTGTACCCCAGGGAGGTTAGAAGGTCCTTGGTCCTTTACAAATGTCACGTGCTGCAACAGCTTTTCCTGACTGTCTGCCTGAATCAGGCAATTGTCCAAGTAGGGGTAAATTAGAACATTTCTCTGTCCAATAGGCAGTGACTGGAGCCAGGCATTTTGTGAAAACTCTGGGAGCAGTGGATAAGCCAAAGGAAAGTGCAAAGAACGGATAATGCACAGATCCTGCCCTGAAAAGTAAATATTTCCTGCAGGAGTCTCTGATTGGGATGCGCAAATAGGCTTCCTTTAGGTCTAGGTTGGCTAACCAGGCATCTTTGGAGAGCACAGGGAGAAGCTGTTGTAGCGTGAGCATTCCTAAGACTGGGCACCAGGTGCCCTCTTTTCTGGGTACCAAGAAAAGCCTGGAATAAAAACCTTGGCCTATCTGTTCTGCAGGAACAGGCTTAATTGCCCTTAAGGAGAGCAGGGACTGAACTTGTTTTTGTGCCTCTGCCCACTGGTTGGAGGAAGGTCTGGGAACCCTTTTGGGGCTGGCAGCGTGTTGAAATAAAATCTGTACCCTGGGATACTATTGTTGAGGACCCATTGATCATTGGGGAAGGAGGTCCAGTTTTTTGCATGGTGGGAAAGTTTTCCTCCTAGGGGCACGAGCAATTGGGCAGAGCTGAAGGGAGGGTTTCAGAAGTCATTGTGAATACTTTCCATAAGGGGGTGGCTTAGGACTCCCTGTTTTAGAAGCAGAGGTACACCATTGTTTAGATTTCTGCATACCCTGAGACTGTAGTCTTGGGGGCTTGTTTCCCCTAAATCTAGTTTGAGGTGGCCTTTAGGGGGCTGGAAAGGACCAATGTTTTGGGGGGCAATGCCTTCGGACTCTTGGAGGCTGCACTTTAAAAAAAGTTTTTGACTGTCTGCATAGACGTAGCTTTTTCTTCCATCTTTTTTAAAACCTCTTCACCTTTGGTGCCAAACATATTGCCCTTGTTCAGAGGTACGCCCAATAATTTTGATTTGACAAGGTCTGCTCCTTAAGCCAGGCATGCCTTCTGAGCACAGAAACTGACTGCTGCCCTGCAGGATACTTCTAGGGCTTCAGACCCACATTGCAGGGTATGCTTTCTGACTTGGCTTGCAGAGTGCATAAACTCTTGTAATTCTTTATTTTCTGCACAGTCAGGGAAGGTAGATAATTTTTGCTTATGTTCCATAGTATGTTGTCGGTATTTCAGCATGTGGAACTGACAATTTAATGCTCTAATAGCAAGAGCTGCAAAGGTGTATACGTTTTTACCCCGTTTGTCTAAAGCTTGGGAATCCCTGTCCGAGGGGGTGGGATTCTTAGCTGTAGATGTTCATCGTGTTTCACTGTTGCAGTCATGACTGTAGGGTTCTCCCCTGCTGGCAGGCAGCCCTCGGTCGGCCAGAATTCCAAAGTCTGGGTCCGGCGTCAGCTGTTCAACCATGCTCCCTGACGTCAGAGTGCCAGGAGTACAAAGCTGACAGCCGACGCCATCTTCTCCAGTCTTTCTTGCCGTGTGGTGATAGCAGTTCGCAAGTGGCGGTCGGCTAACTCCTGACGAATATTTCTGATATACTTCGGTCCGAAGACTTTCTTCTCCACTCAAAGCTAAGTACCCCGTTGGGGAAACTTTTTTCTTGCTCCACTCCGATGTCAGAAAAAGTTAATAATTGTATTTCATGTGGGAAGCAAATACCTCATAAGGATTTTCATTCTTACTGTATTCCTTGCTTAGGCCCTGACCACGATGTAGCTAGTTGTCGATTTTGTGCTAGATTCAATCAACGTACAATTAAGCGAAGGTATGATTTTGCTTTTCATTACTTTGGTAGGCACTTTAACTACAAAATGTCGTTGGATACGGTCCCGGCTACCGGAGTTCACAAACGTCGCAAGGATAAAGACAGGCCTCCGAGGTCCAAATCTGATGATAGCGCACAAGCGGAGCCAGCTTCAGGTTCAGCCGTCGTCAGTGAGGCGCTTTTGCAGCCCCTGTCGTCGGCCATTTCAGAAGCGATGGCCGAAACGGACTCTCATGAGGAGCCAACCAGGCCTTTAAATATTTCTGTTGCAGGACCTTCAGACAATGCTCCTTCGGATGGGTCCGGAGCCACTGTGCAGGTACCGGCTTCCGAAGGGGTTTTCAGGCCTACTCAGCTACTAGTAAAGGCAAAGCTAAAGACAAAGGCAAAGACTCCTAAATCAAAGACTACAACAAAGGCCTCTTCTGAACCGGCTCCAAGTCACAGAAACAGTTACTCAAGATGGCGGAGGATTTACTTACTATGATTAGGGGTTCACATCCCCCTCCAGATAAAAGGCCAAGGCAGGATGTTTATTATGATTCCTCTGATCACGCTTCTGTTTCCTCAGTTTCTTCTTCTGATCAGGAATATTCTTTCCCTCCTTATGAGGATTCTGATGCTGAAGAATCCATTCCTTCAGCTTCTCCCCCTGAGGATTTCTCTTTTGGGGAAACTTTGCATGAAATGAGGGAACATTTCCACTGGGAAGGACAGGAGTATTCGGAATCCAAGAAAAGACTGAGGGATTTTCTTCTTCTTCCCCAACATGGACCCCTGGCTATTCCTCCTGTTTTGGATATTGTGGATGATGCCTTTTCGGAGGCTAACTTAACCCCTGACTCTTTTCCTCCTGCTCCTGTTAAGCCTGATAGATATTACAGGGTTCCTGATTCCCATCAGTTTTTATACAAGAACCCTTCTGCTGACCCTGAAACCATTTCTCAGGGTCCTAAGGGAGTTAAGGCCGCTTCTGCCAAAAATCCCATTCCTACTGAAAAGGATTCTCGATCCTTAGAAAGATGGGGCAAAAAGGTGTACACTTCTGCTACTTTGTCCATTAGGGGCTTTAGACTGTCAGTTTCATATGTTAAAATACCAGCAATTTCTCTTGTCTGTCTTTCTGTGCCTGTGCAGATAAGGAATTACATGACTTATTGCATGCCACTGAACAGGTTGGGAAGCATGGTTTACACTGTGGATTTGATGCCTTGGAGGCTTCTTGTAGGGCTGCGGCCTCTGGCACAGTCATTAGAAGGCATGCATGGCTAAAGGAACAAAATTTGCCTGAACAAGTAAAGGCTAAATTATTGGATGCTCCTGTTCAGCATAATGTTTTGTTTGGATCAAAAGCTGAAGAGGTGATTAAAAAGATGGAGGATAAGGCAAAATCCATGCAAACAGTTAAATATTTCTTACAAGTACAGCCACCTAGATTTAGCAGGAATTGGCCTTCAAAAAATTGGTCCTTTCCCACTTCAGAGAGGCCTCAGAGGGGTAGATATAGACGCTCCAGAGGGAGGCCTCAAACACAAGCTGCTTATAGACCAAGACAGTGGACTGCTTCCACCCCTAGGGGAGGAGAGGACAGGTCACAATCTCAAAGGAAACAAACTCAATGACTCCCTCTGTTGGGCTACAGGAACTTCTTGCCTGGAAGCCCTTCTCGGAGGAAAACTCTCTCTTTTTTATCAAAATTGGACTCAAATAACCCAAGACAAGTGGGTTTTGGATGTGGTTTTAAGAGGTTACAAATTCCATTTTCATACCTTGCCAAGGCCAAGCGGATGTCCAGACCTTCCAAAACATCAATGGACGGAGGCCTTAAACCAGGTGGAAGCTGTTTTGGCTATGAATGCCATAGAACTGGTTCCTCTTTCAGAGATGGGAAAAGGTTTTTACTCAAGGCTCTTTCTAGTCACAAGGAAGCAAAACTCATGGAGATCCATTCTGGATCTGTCGGTCTTGAACACCTTTCTAGAGATTCCAAAATTCAAGATGCTTACTCTACAGCAGCTACTTCCAATGCTGTCCAAAGATGCATGGATGGTAACTTTGGATTTAAAGGAGGCATATTTACATATTCCCATCAGGCAGGATCGCAGAAAATACCTCAGGTTCAAGGCCGGATCGAGGCACTTTCAAATTCTCTGCGCTGCCCTTTGGATTGTCTACTGCGCCCAGGGTCTTCACCAAATGCCTGGCTCCAGTAGTAGCTTACTGCAGACTCAAGGGAATTCAAATTTACCCTTATCTGGACAATTGTCTAATTCTGGCAGACAGCAAGGATGTCTTACTCCAGCATCTAGAATTTGTACAGAACCTCCTCAAGTTCCTGGGATTCTCTGTAAACATAAAAAAGTCAAATTTGACACCATCACAACAGATAACTTTTCTGGGTGCACTTCTAAACACCACGACCCAGACGGCATTTCTGACATCCGAAAAACAATTACAGCTGGCTTCAATTTTCAGAACCTTGGCAACTTTAACTCAACTATCTGCAAGGAAATTCCTGCAGGCTTTGGGTTACATGGCCTCCTGCATCCTTCTCATACAATATGCAAGACTACACATGAGGAAAATATAGTGGTACCTAAAAAGTGTATGGTCTCAGCATTGCCACAGTTTAGACATACTGATCTCCGTCCTTCCTTGCCTTCAAAAGGAATTTCTTTGGTGGTCCAGGGCATGTGCTCTAAACAAAGGGAAACCTTCCATCTGCCTCCTGCCACTCAAATTCTAACCACGGATGCCTCGGATTATGCTTGGGGAGCCCATTTTCAGGGCAATTGTCTGCAGGGCCTTTGGACAAAGGATAAGAAGCACCTGCATATCAACTTAAAGGAAACGTTCCGTTCAGAAAGCTCTATTGGCCTTCAGGAATCTTTTACAACCAGGACAACTGCTAATACGGACAGACAACACCACAGTTATGTGGTACACAAACAAGCAAGGGGGATCTCTTTCCTACCCCCTTTGCAGACTAGCCATGGATCTATGGAACACAGCTCTAGCTTGCAATCTGGATCTTCAAGCTCAGTTTCTACCAGGGAAACAAAACTTCCTGGCAGACGGTCTGAGCAGAAACCTTTCGGATCCACACGAGTGGTGCTGGATACCAAAATATTCAGGATGATAACAGCAGTCTGGGGATGCCCTCACATAGACCTCTTTGCATCCCATCTCAATCATCAACTTCAGAATTTTTGCACCAGGACTTTCCACAGAGAAGCTTGGAAAGTGGATGCCCTGTCAATTCAGTTGAAGGAACCTCTCGGGATATGCCTTTCCGCCTCTTCCTCTTCTTCCACGGGTTTTATTAAAGATAAAACAGGACAAGGCCAAGATGATAATCTTGCTGGCTCCAAATTGGCCTCAGCAGTTTTGGTATCCAACTCTAAAAACCTATGTCTGGAGCCCCCTTGGGTTTTACCTCAGTCTCCGAACCTTCTGTCCCAACATCAGGGTCAGGTTCTACACTCTCATGTCAGAACTCTCAGCCTGGCGGCCTGGTTAATCCAGGGCCTTTGATTTCTTCTTTACTACCCAAGCAGGTTATGGATGTCATTTTAGAAGCTAGACGTCCTAGCACTAGAAAATCTTATGCAGGAAAATGGAAAAGATTTTGTTCCTGGATGCAGGCTCAGGATTCTGATCCTCTTCTTCCTAACATTACTTTAATTTTACTTTACTTGACAGATCTCTTACATAAGGGTCTCTCTTTCTCTTCCATTAAGATACATGCCTCTGCTATTTCTGCTCATTATAATACAGATCCTCCCATCTTTTCCCACCAGCTCATGAGACAGTTTCTCAGAGGAGCTAAGAACTTAAGACCTCCTAGATCTCCTTCCATTCCTGCTTGGGATCTCAACTATTTTTGGAAAAACTAACCTTGCCTCCTTTTGAGCCTGCTGCCTCTTCTGACATCAAGTTTTTATCTTGTAAGACAGCTATCCTGTTAGCCCTTACCTCTGCCAGGAGAGTTTCAGAGTTACAAGCTCTTATGGCTGTGGAACCTTATATTATTTTTCAAGACAGGGTATCTTTGAGGACTAATCCTACCTTCTTGCCTAAGGTAGTTTCCAAAGTGGCTTTAAATCAAACTATCCACTTGCCAACCTTTTTACCCTCTCCTCAAAATAAAGGGGAAAGGATCTTACATTCCTTGGATGTACACAGACAACTACGTTTTTACCTGAACAGAACCAAGGACATCAGAAAATCAGAACAATTGTTTGTTTCTTATGCTTCAAGTTCCTAAGGTAAAGCCATTTCAAAACAGACCATTTCTAAATGGATTGCTCATGGAATCAGATTTTGTTATTCTCACCATGGAAAGCAAATCCCAGGGAGTATTCGGACTCATTCCACCAGAGCTGCTGCCACTTCTGCGGCCTTCCTCAGGGGAGTTCCTACCAAAGACATTTTGGAAGCTGCAACTTGGAGTTCAGTGCATACTTTTCTAAGCACTACAATCTACCTCTCTACTCTAAGTCTAGGGCAGGCTTTGCCTCTGCAGTCTTGCAGGGCCTTTAGCCGCCCTTCCTCTTTATGACCACCTCCCTTTCTTTCAGCTTTGGGATTCTACCCTACAGTCATGACTGCAACAGTGAAACACGATGAACATAGTACAGTTGTGTACACCTACCATAAATATAGATGTTCGAGTGTCTTCACTGTTGCAGTCTGGGTTTCCCTCCCTCCTGTCCCCTCTTATTTTTACTTTTGTGTATTTCCTTTTTTCACCATTCTTCTGAGGTGTATTTGCAAAGGTTATGGGACCTTTTTCATTTTGGGACTCCTGACATCTGGGGCAAGAAAAACTGGAGAAGATGGCGTCGGCTGTCAGCTTTGTACTCCTGACGCTCTGACATCAGGGAGCATGGTTGAACAGCCGACGCCGGACCCAGACTTTGGAATTCTGGCCGACCGAGGGCTGCCTGCTGGCAGGGGAGAACCCTACAGTCATGATTGCAACAGTGAAGACACTCGAACATCTACATTTATGGTAGGTGTACACAACTGTACTTCGCTTTTATTACTTTAAGTCCTTGGAAGATGACTTCTGAGTCAGCAGTACGATTTTTGAAAAGAAATTTGAGAGAGTCAGGGACTTTGTATTACCTGTCAAGTTTCCTGGGAGCAGGGGGTAAAGTATCAGGAGTTGGACCAGACTCCATAAAGGCATCATCCACAACATCCAGAAAGTACAGTTGTGTACACTTACCATAAATGTATATGTTCAAGTGTATTCACTGTTGCATTCATCACACTTGGGTTATCTGCCTGCAGGTAGCCCTCAGTCGGCCTGAATACCAGAGAATTAGTATTTCTGTGTTGGCTGCTGTCGCTCCAGGTCTGAAGTCAGGTATTCAGGGGTATAAAAACAGGCAGCCGATGCCATTACATCAGTTTTTCTTGCCCCAAATGTCAGGAGCCCCCCAATAGGGAGCTAAGCTATGGTGAAAAAAAATCACCACCAGTAAAAAGTAAATACCAATATCCCTGCAAGGGGTGAGTAGTATACACAGAGAGGAGAGAGAGAGAGCAGGGGGCTGGAGGGAGGGAAACCAGGACTGCAACAGTGAATACACTCGAACATCTACATTTATGGTAAATGTACACAACTGTACTATGTTCCTCGTGTTTCACTGTTGCTGTCATCACACTTGGGTTGATTCCCAAAGCTGTAGAAAGGATGGAGGCAGTCAAAAAGTGTTTGGGCTGGCTAGAATGCCCTGCAGGACTGCAGTTGCAAAACCCGCCCTGGATTTGGAAAATATAGGTAGGTGGTAACGCTCGGTGAATGTGTGTACAGAACTCCAGGTAGCAGCCTCTAAAATGTCCCTGGTAAGGACTCTCCTAAGGAATGCTGTAGAGGTAGAAGTTGCCCTAGTGGAATGTGTTCTTACCCCGAGGGGTTGGTTTCCCATGGTGTTTGTAGCAGAAATGGATACAGTGTGCGATCCATTTGGAAACTGTCTGCTTTGAAATGGCCTTGCCCTCTACCCCTGGTGCAGAACTGAGTAATAACTGGTCAGGTTTCCTGAAGGGCTTAGTCCTATCCAGGTAAAATATGAGCTGTCTGTGCACATCCAAGGAGTGCAGGATCCTTTCCCCTTTATTTTGAGGATTAGGAAACAAGGTTGGCAAATGGATAGATTGGTTGAGAACCACACGGGACACCACTTTGGGCATAAAGGAAGGATTAGTCCTGAAGGAGACCCTGTTAGCATGGAAAATAATGAAGGGTTCTACTGCCCTAAGGGCTTGTAGCTCAGACACTCTTCTCGCTGAAGTGATGGCCAGGAGCAATGCTATTTTCCAACAGAGGAATTTTAAGTCTGCTGATGTTGCAGGCTCAAAAGGGGGTAGTGTGAGCTTTTCCAGTACAAAGTTAAGGTCTCAAGCATGGGTGGGTGCTGTCCTTGGTGGCCTTAAATTGTCTGCCCCTCTCAGTAACTGTTTGATGACAGGGTGAGAGAATAGGGGTGGCTCAGATTTGTAATGAGCCGAGATGGCAGAGGCATGAATCTTAATGGAGAAGGAAAAACCTCTGTGGAGTAGATCCGCTAAGTAATCCAGGATTAGAGGTAAGGATGGCAGAGTTGTGTCTTCTCCTTTACATTGAATCGAGGAGCCTTGAATCCTTTAGACTGAATGTTTTCCACTTAGCATAGAATATCCTTGTACTGGGTCTTCTGGCTTCATGACTGACGTCCAACACTTGCTTGCTTAGGCTGGTCACTGGGGGAGAATTCAACCAATAAGCCAGGCTGCACGATTTAGGGTTGCAGTTGCGGATGCAAGATTGTACAGTTTTGCACCTACCATAAATGTAGATGTTAGAGCGTCTACACTGCTGCAGTCATTACACTTGGGTTATCCTGCCATCAGGCGGTTCCCCAGTTGGCCTGAGTTCCAAAGTCTTGGTCCGGCGTCTGTTGCTGTGACCTCCTCCCTGATGTCAGTGCGACAGAGGTATACAAGATGCAGCCGATGCCATTTTATTCAGTTTTTCTTGCCCCAGATGTCAGGTGCCTCTAAATAGGTAGGCAAACATACATAAGGAAAAGCAAAAAAAAAAAAAAAAAACAACTTACAGCTACCAGCAAATACTTCCCATAGGTAGTAAGGGTAGAAGACATAGGTACATACCACCCAGTAAGACGGGAAGGAGGGAGGGTAACCTGGACTGCAGCAGTGTATGCACTCGAACATCTACATTTATGGTAGGTACAAAACTGTACTATGTTCATCGTGTTACACTGCTGCAGTCATTACACTTGGGTAGAATCCGAAAGCTGAGGTAGGGTGGCTGGTTCTATAAGGCATTAGGGGTGGCTATAAGATCCTGCAGCACTGCAGTGGCGAAGCCAGCTCTGGATTTAGAGTATAGAGGCAAATGGTAATGCTTGGTGAAGGTATGTACAAAACTCCAAGTTGCTGCTTCCAAAATATCCTTGGTAGGTACTCCCCTGAGGTAGGCAGTTGAAGCGGCTGTTGCCCTGGTGGAGTGAGATCTAATGCTGCTAGGTACAGGTTTTCCATGGTATGTGTAGCAGAAACGTATGCAATGCCCTATCCATTTTGAAATAGTCTGTTTTGAAATGGCTTTTCCCTGTGCTCCTGCAGCATATGCTACCAATAATTGCTCAGATTTTCTGAAAGCTTTGGTTTTGTCCAAGTAGAAGCGTAACTGCCTGTGAATGTCCAAAGAGTGCAGTAGTCTCTCCCCTTTATTCTGTGGTTTAGGATAAAAAGTTGGCAGGTGAATAGTATGGTTTAGAGCCACACTGGATACCACCTTTGGCATAAATGTAGGGTTAGTTCTTAAAGACACCCTGCCCTGGTGAAAAATGAGGAAAGGTTCCACTGCCGTTAGTGCCTGTAATTCTGAAAATCTTTGTGCTGGTGTTATTGCCAGGAGCAGAGCAGTTTTCCAAGAGATATATTTTAATTCTGCGGTGTTAGCTGGCTCAAAAGGAGGTAAAGTTAGTTTTTCCAAAACAAAGTTGAGGTCCCAAGTTGGAGTAGGTGCTCTACGGGGCGGTCTTATGTTTTTAGCCCCTCTGAGGTACTGTTTTAACAGAGGATTAGAGAAAATTGGTGGATCCGTGTTGTAATGAGCAGAGATTGCAGAGACGTGGATCTTGATGGACGAGAAGGCGAGGCCTTTGTCCAGCATCTCAGTTAAGTATTGTAGTATCTGAGGAATGTTTGGGACAAGAGGGTCAAGGCTGTGAGCTTGGTTCCAGGCACAGAATCGCTTCCATTTATCCAAATAGGCTTTCCTGGTACTTGGCCTTCTGGCCTCCAGAATGACATCCATAACAGCTTTGGAGAGAGGCATTGTTGCTTGACTAAGGAATCTTCCATGCAGCTAGGTTTAAGGTCTTTAGCTGGCTGTGTAGTATTTGATAGTTGTGCTGAGTCAACAGTGTGGGATTTGAGGCAAAATCCTGGGTGGTTCTTGTGCTAAGCTCCTTAAGATTGGGTACCAGTGCTGGCGTGGCCAATTTGGTGCAATCAGGACCATCTTTGGCTCTTCTTGCCTGGCTTTTATGAGTACCTTTGGCAGGAGAGGTAGTGGTGGGAAAGCATATACTTGTAGGTTCTCCCAGCTGAATGAGAGGGCATCCACTTTTCATGCTTGTGGATGGTAACTCCTTGTGCAGAATTTTTGTTGCTGGCAGTTTATTGGGGATGCAAACAGATATATGTCCGGGCTCCGCCATTTCTGTGTTATCATTCTGAATATTTGTGGATTCAATTCCCATTCGTGGGGATTCATGATGTTTCTGCTTAAGTCGTCTGCCAGTGTGTTTTTCTCTCCTGGCAGGAATTGTGCTTGCAGATGAACTTGAAAGTTTATAGCTGTGTTCCACAAGGTCATGGCTTGTCTGCATAGGGGGTAGGAGTGAGTGCCCCCTTGCTTGTTTATGTACCACAGCTGTGGTGTTGTCTGTCTTTATCAGTAGTTGTCCAGGATGCAGCAGGTCCTTGAAAGCTATAAGGGCATTTTGTACAGCTAGCATCTCTTTTTGATTGATGTGAAGATGCCTTTGTTCTGCGGGCCACGTGCCCTGAATACATTTGCCTGCCATGTGTGCTCCCCCAGGCGTAATCCGATGCATCTGTTGTCAGTGTTTGCCTGGCTGTGGGTTGTGTAAAAGGCTGTCCCTTGTTGAGGTGACAAGCTTGAGCCCACCATTGAAACTCCTGTTGAAGGCAAGGGATTAGTGGTATAACTGTTTCCAAACTTTCACAGTGTTGAGACCATACATTCTTTAGGTACCATTGTAGTTTCCTCATATGCAGTTTGGCATATGGAATTAGTAGGATGCCATGTAACCCAAGGCCTGCAGAATTTTTCTTGCAGGAAGCTGGGTCTTTGTTGCCATCAATTTAAAGTATTGAGTCAGTTGTCTTTGCTTGTCTGGCATGAGATAAGCCATCTGGGCCGTTGTGTTCAAGCTGGCACCCAGGAATATAATTTCTTGTGAGGGCACTAGTTTTGATTTCTTTTCGTTTACTGTGTACCCCAGGCAACTTATTAACTTTTTTACAAATGCCAGATGCTTTAGAAGAATGTCCTTGCTCTCTGCTTGAATCTGGCAGTAGTCCAGGTACAGATAAATTTGAATTCCTTTCTGTCTGCAAAATGCAATTACTGGTGCCAGGCACTTTGTGAAGACCCTGGGCAAAGTAGATAAGCCAAAGGGCAGTGCAGAGAATTGGTAGTGCATTGAACCAGCTATGAATCTGAGGTATCTTCTGCAGTTTTGTCTGATAGGGACATGCAGGTATGCCTCTTTGAGGTCCAATGTCACGAGCCAATCTTTCTTGCCCACCATGGAAAGAAGCTGCTGTAATGTCAACATTTTGAATTTCAGAACATCCAGGTAAGTGTTTAGAGATGAACGATCCAGAATGGGCCTCCAGCCTTTGTCCTTTCTGGGTACCAGAAAGAGTCTCGAGTAAAATCCTTGCCCTTGCTCCTGTGATGGTACCTTTTGAATAGCTCTCATATCCATGAGTGCTGTAATTTGTTTTTGAGCCTCTGCCCATTGATTTGGTGGCAGATTTGGCATTCCTTTTAACCTTGGCAGAGTGTGAAAGTGGAACCTGTAACCTTGAAAATACAATGTTGAGAACCCATTTGTCTTTGGTGATCATTTGCCAATTGTGGTAGAAGAGTGCCAGTTTTCCTCCCAAGGGGGCTGCCAAGAGGGATTTGTTTGGCAGCTGTAGTGGGAAGTCATTGTAGATGCTTTTTATATGGTTGGGGCCGGACTTCCCCTTCTTTCTGGCCTGATGCAACCCATTGTCGAGGTCTATAAGGACCTTGTGTTTGACCTCTACCTCTTGGACATCTGTATCTTCCCCTTTGAGGTCTGTCTGTAATTGGAAAGGACCAGTTCTTAGTTGGCCAGTTTCTGCTAAATCTAGGAGGCTGAACCTGTAAGAAATCCTTCACCATTTGCATAGATTTTGCCTTATCCTCCATTTTTTTAATACCTCTTCTGCCTTAACTCCAAATAACACATCCTGCTGCAAAGGTGGATCCAATAATTTTGCTTTAACATGATCTGGTAACGTATGTTCTTTTAACCAAGCATGTCTTCTAATGACAGAGCCTGTAACTGCTGCTCTGCAGGAGGCCTCTAGAGAATCAAAACCACATTGCAAAGTATGCTTTCCCACTTGTTCAGCTGCATGCAATAAATCCTGCATTTCTTTACAATTAGGAGGATCTGATTCTGGAAGCATTTTCTGTTTTAACTGAGACAGTAAAAATTGCTGATATTTTAGCATGTGAAACTGGCAATTTAAGGCTCTCGTTGCTAAAGTTGCAGACGTATATACTTTCTTTCCCCATCTGTCTAATGCTCTGGAATCTCTGTCGGAGGGAACTGGATTCTTGGCTGATGAGGCCTTAACTCCTTTGGGTTCCTGAGAAATAGTTTCTGGGTCAGCTACAGGGCTTTTATACAGAAATTTATGTGAGTCAGGGACTCTAATATCTGTCAGGTTTAACAGGGGCTGGAGGTAAGGAATCAGGATTTAAGCTGGATTCAGTATACACATCATCCACAATATCTAACACTGGCGGAATAGCAAGGGGTCTGTGTTGAGGTAATAACAGGAAGTCTCTGAGCCTTTTCTTGGATTCTGAGTAATCCTGGCCTTCCCAGTGGAAATGCTCCCACATGGTATGTAGGGTTTCCCCAAAGGAGTAGTCCTCAGGCGGTGAGGCTGATGGAAATGATTCCTCAGCATCAGAATCCTCATAAGGAGGTAAAGAGTATCCTAGGTCTGAGGATGAATTAGAAGAGATGGATACCTGGTCGGATGAGTCATAGTCTGCATCCTGTCTAGGCCTTTTATCAGGAGGGGGATGGGACCCCCTGATCAGTGTGATTAGGTCTTCGGCCATTTTGAGCATTTGTTTCTTAGGCATGGAGGCCTGTCCTGGAAAATGCTGTATTTGTTTCTTTGATTTTAAAGGAGGCTTAGACTTAGCTGAGTGTTTAATGCTTAACTGAGTAGGTCTGAAGACACCCTCTGAAGCTGTGGGTTGCTCAGCTACTCCAGATCCCTCTGAAAGATTAGTCTCGGTAGGCCAAATAACTTGTGCGTCCGAAGGCCCAGCCATCTCCACATGGGAGTCAGAGGCAGCCTGTGGTTCTACAGAAGCGGTCATCAGGGGCTGCGAAGGCGCCTCACTGAAAACCGGAGACTGGACTAGAAGTTTTGTCGTCAGTTTTAGGCCTCGGATGCCTATCCTTGTCTTTGCGCTTTTTGTGTATTCCGGTCATCGGAAGTTCCGACGGCATGGTATAATTGAATTTTCTACCAAAATAATGTCAGGCAAAATCAAACCAACGTTTAATAGTGCGCTTGTTAAACCTAGCACAAAACCGACAACCAGTGACGTCGTGGTCTGGGCCTAGGCATGGGATACAATAGGAATGGAAATCCTTATGGGGTATTTGCTTCCCACAAGAAATACAGTTATTAACTTTTACTGACATCGGTCTGAGGCAAGAAAGTTTCCCCAATGGGGTACTTAGCTTTGTAGAAGACGTCTGTTCTGGATTCGGAATGAAAATCTCAGGAGACGGCAGACCGGCACTTGCGAACTGCTTTTGCTTCGGGCACCGCGCGGCAAAAAAGACTGAAGAAAATGGCGTCGGCTGCATCTTATAAACCCCTGTCGCACTGACGTCAGGGAGGAGGCGACAGCAACCGACGCCGGACCAACACTTTGTAACTCAGGCCGACTTTGGGAACCGCCTGACGGCAGGATAACCCAAGTGTAATGACTGCAGCAGTGTAACACGATGAACATCTGACCCCCCCCCCCCGCTGAGTGAGCAAGGTCAGGCTCTGGGGTAGGTGCCAGGGTGGTACCGGTGATAGGCTGGGCATGAGTGGGTACCAGTGCTGGCGTGGTCAGTCCGGGGCAATCAGAATTGTCCTTGGTCTGTCCTGTCTTATCTTGAACAAAATTCTTGAGAGAAGGGGCAGAGAGGGAAATGCATAGATTGAGAGGCTTACCCACTGGAAGGAAGTTTACCTGCTGTGAGGTGTCCTGGTGCAGAATTTGCTGAGCTGCTGATTGTTGGAGGAGGCAGAGAGATCCACCTCTAGGTTCCCCCATTTCTGAATCAGAAGGCTGAAGGTGCTGAGCTCTAATTGCCACTTGTGTGGGTCTAGGAGTTTTCTGCTCAAGTTGTTTGCTAGTGAGTTTTGTTTGCCTGGCAGGAATTGAGCTTGCAAATGGACCTGCATGTCCAAGGCTGTGTTCCACAGGACGATGGTTAGCCTGCAGAGTGGGTTCTCCCCTGCTTGTTGATGTACCACATAACTGTGGTGGTCTGTTTTTATTAGCAGAGGTCCTGGAAAGAGTAGGGATCTGAAAGCTGTTACAGCGTGCTTAACAGCTAACATCTCTTTTTGGTTGATGTGCAGATGAATTTGACTTGGGCTCCAGTGTCCCTGAATGCACTTGTCGACCAGGTGTGCCCCCCAGGCATAGTCTGATGCATCTGTGGTTAGGGTCTGGGCAGCGTGGGGTTGAGTAAAGGACAGTCCCTTATTGTAGTTGCATGCTGCTGCCCACCAAAGAAACTCTGTCCTTAGACAAGGTATGATGCGAATGACAATTTCCAGGTCCTGAGAATGTTGGCACCAAAGAGTTTTTAAGTACCATTGAAGTTTCCTCAAATGCTGCCTAGCATATGGAATTAGTAGGATACATGAGGCCATGAACCCTAGGGCCTGCAGGATTTTCCTTGTGGATAGCTGGGTTCTGGTGACCATTTGAGTGAAGACGTCTGTCAGATAGGCTTGTTTTTCTGGAGTATGGAATGCATCTGGAATCCTGTGTCCAAGCTTGCTCAAAGGAATACAATCTTCTGACACGGGATTAGTTTTGATTTCTTTTCATTGATGGTGTAACCCCAGGGAGGCTGCCACAGTATTTCCTGACTGACTGCCTGAATCAGGCAGTCATCCAAGTACGGGAAATCTGACTTCTCTGTCTGCAGTAAGCAATGGCTGGAGCCAGACATTTTGTGAATACTCTGGGAGCAGTGGATAAGCCAAACGGAAGTGCAGAGAACTGATAATGCATAGATCCTGCCCTGAAGCGTAGATATTTCCTGCAAGAGTCCCTGATAGGGATGTGCAGATAGGCTTCTTAAGTCTAGGGTGGCTAACCAGGCATCTTTGGCCATTAGAGGAAGAAGCTGCTGCAGGGTGAGCATTTTGAATTTTGGTACCACCAGGAAGGTGTTTAGAATGGAAAGATCTAGGATTGGGCACCAAGTGCCCTCTTTTTTGGGTACAAGGAAGAGTCTGCAATATAATCCTTGACCTATCTGTTCTGCAGAAACAGGTTGAATTGCCCTTATAGACAGCAGGGATTGAACTTGGTTTTGTGACTCTGTCCACTGGTTTGGAGGACGGTCTGGGAACCCTTTTGGGGTTGGCAGTGACTGGAAGTAAAATTTGTACCCCTGGGATACAATGACGAGGACCCATCGGTCTTTGGTGATGGAAGCCCAGTTTTTTGCATGATGGGCAAGTTTTCCTCCTAGGGGCACAAGCAGTTGGACAGAGCTGGGGAGTGGAGTTGAGAAGTCATTGTGAATTCTTTCCGTAAGGGGGTGGCTTAGCACTCCCTGTTTTTGAAGTGGAGGCACTTCATTGCTTAGATCTCTGCATACCCTGAGACTGTAGTCTGGGGGGGGTCTGTTTCCCCTGGATCTAGTTTGAGATGGCCTTGAGGGGGCTGGAAAGGACCAATGTTTCGAGGAGCAATGCCTACTGAATCTAGGAGGCTGTACTTTTAAGAAGTCTTTGTCTGCATAGATTGAGCTTTTTCTTCTGTCTTTTTAAGAACCTCTTCTGCTTTGGTGCCAAACAGATTGTCCTTGTTCAAAGGAGCATCTAGTAATTTTGATTTGACATGGTCTGGCAAGGTCTGCTCCTTAAGCCAAACATGCCTTCCCAGTACAGAACCAGTGACTGCTGCCCTGCAAGATGCTTCTAGGGCGTCTAAGCCACATTGCAAAGTATGCTGTCTTACTTACAAGTATTACTGACTTGGCTTACAGAATGCATAAGCTCTTGTAATTATTTTTATTTTCTGCACAGTCTGTAAAGGTAGCTATTTCTTGCTTAATAAGTTCCATAATATGTTGTTGGTAGTTCAGCATGTGAAACTGGCAATTCAAAGCCCTAATGGCGAGGGTTGCAGAGGTATATACTTTCTTACCCCATTTGTCTAAAGCTCTGGAATCCCTGTCTGAAGGGGTGGGATTCTTGGCTGTAGTTGCTTTGATACCTTTAGGTCCCAGGGAGATGACCAGTGGGTCAGCAGTAAGATTTTTGAAAAGGAATTTGTGAGGAACTCTGTAGTACCTGTCTGGTTTCCTAGGAGCAAGGGGTAAGATATCAGGAGTTAAACTGGATTCCATAAAGACACCATCCACAACATCCAGGACTGGGGGGGTATTGCTAAAGGCCTATGTTGTGGCAAGTCTAGAAATTCTCCGAGTCTCTTTTTGGACTGAGGATAGTCTTGGCATTCCCGGTGGAAATGCTCTCTTGAAGTGCATAAAGTTTCAGCAAAAGAAACATCCTCTGGAGGAGAAGCAGAGGGAATGGATTCCTCTGCATCTGAATCCTCATAAGCAGATAAAGGCATGTCTTCATAATCAGATACCTCAGAGTCATCGGACTCTTGGTCTGTTAAAGCTGCTGGGGACAGGTCTCTTTCTCTTAGAAGGGGAAGTCGGACTACCCCTAATCAGCATAATAAGGTCTTCTGCCATTTTAAGCATTTGATGCTGTGGCAAGGAAGCAGGTGCATGAGTTTGGGTAGTTTTTTTTAGGCATAGCACGTACTCTTGGCCTTAGAAACTCAGTAGTTTTAGACAAAACTGAAGATGCGAAAGAAATCGTTGGTTTGTGTCGAATATTGGTAGTGCAAAGAACTTCCTCAGAAGCCGGTGCCTGCTCAGCGGCTCCTGACCCATCCAAGGTAGAGAGAGCCGCAGGTTCCGTAGTCGAAGAAGTCTCGCTGCATATCGGATTCCGAACGGGTCTCAGTAGAGGCCAGCAAATCCACTGAAGCGGGCATCAGGGGCTGCGAAAGTCTCTCACTGAGTACCGGCAAACTGGCGACTAGCTTAATGGAAGCGTCTGCGGCAGTTTTGGACCTGTACGGTCTGTCTCTGTCTTTATACTTATGATTTTTCGGAAGATCGGTAGTCGGATGGCTTACTGAAGCTATTTCGGAATATGGAGATTGAGAACAAAAGTATTTAGCTACAATAAGGGCCCAACAATGAATAGTTCAGGCCTTGAACAAAGCACAAAACTGACAGTGAGGTACATTGTGGTCTGGGCCTAAACAGGTGACACAGTAAGAATGGAAATCTCAGTGTGGTATATGCTTTCCACAGGCGAGACAATTGTTAACTTTTTCTGACATCGGTTAGAGCAAGAAAAAAGGATCCCCAACGGGGTACTAAGCTTTAGAAGACTTCAAGTTGATTCAATTTCGGAAACGAAAACTCAAGTAGCAGCTGACTGGCACTCTTGTGAACTGCTTCTGCTTCGGGCTCCTTGGCAATAAAGACTGACGTAATGGTGTTGGCTGCCTGTTTTTATACCACAAATGACCTGACATCAGCCCTGAAGCGACAGCAATGGACGCTGAAATACTAAGCCTTTGGTATTCGGGCTGACCGAGGGCTACCCCTGACAGTATAACCCAAGTGTGATGACTACAATAGTGAAACATGAAGAACATCTTCTGAAACTTCACTTTACAAACAAGTTCAGTCTGCCCAGGCCCAAGATTGGACTTGGGTCCCTGGCTGTCTTTAGAACTAAACAGAAGCAGAAGTTAGTTCTGGATCTTCTCTGTTCTGTTGGGACCTCTTGGATGATTCTCTTTTCCAGTAACTTTCAAATTTCTACGATTGTCACAGGGAGTGCTTTTCGTGTTATTGAGGTGAAATGTGAAAGGAGATGTAATAGCCTCTGGATATAATGGTTTGTACCCAAACATTTTTTGTTACTTGGGCCCAGGCATTTGAGTGCAGAGAAAAATGGCCCAGGACTGCCTCCAGAGCAGAGCAGCCAATCAACACTTCAGGAGCACTGACTGGGCTTAACAGGAAAGGATTCTCTGAAGCCCTGATTTTGCAGACCCCACCTCTGCCTCTGGGGTGATATCTCCCATTAAAGTGTCCTTCTCTGCCTTTAAAGGGGAACTCTCTGCATTGTCCAGGGAAGGACCCTTGAGACTTACGGAACCAAATTTTTTTAGCCCCTCTCTGATTACTGGAGTAGGTCTGTTGAGGGGTGGAAAATTTGATTCCTACAGCAGACAGGGTCTTGCCCTATCTCATTGCGAGAGTCAGGGTATCTTTAACTGATGGCCCAAATAAAGAGGAGGAATAGGGGTCAATGACAAAAGACACATTAAAGAGCTCTGTGAAGTCACAAAGCCTCATGCAGGCATGTCTGCGTACAGCAATGCCACTGCCAGCCTCCTGCGAGGTACCCTCTGATGCACCTCATGTATGAATTAGCAAGGGAAGAGAGACTGGCCAGCTTTGGAGAAATCCTCTCAAATTTCTCTGTTGGCATGGTCTCCACCAACGATCCAGAGAGCTCCTTAACTAGGTCTCTCTGCAGGTGAGTAAAATGTGCCAAGTTGTTAAGCGCTCTCAGGATCAAAATGGCTGAAGCGTAAATGCGCTTGCCGAACATGTCCAATCACCGCAGTCCCCCTGTTTGGTGGATGGATGGTATAGCTTTTTTCAGCTAGTTCTTTCTTAATAGCGGCTGCCATCATCATAGTGTCAACCAGAAAACCCTTGGAACGGAATGCATAATCAGTAGGCGGAGAGAGAATTTTATCAGGTCATTTAGGGACAGGTTCTATAGTGTCCAGTTCCTTCCATGGCTGGCATACCACCAAATTTATGAGGGGGGGGGGGTCTACCAGGCAGTCACCCAAGATGTAGATGGGCCTGTCCCAAAGGCTTCCAGAAATATGGACTCCTCAGGAGGTAGGGTCCTGGAACGACCAACCACCTTTATTTTAAAAATTCCAAAATGTCTGCAAAGGAGACGTCCTCTGGCAGTGATTTTGGAGATCCCTCCCCTTCGAAGTCTGTATCTTTGGTGAGAGACTCCATAGGGGAGTCTAGGTGCCTCTTTTTACATGTCCTCTTCTAAGGCACCTCCTCAATAGGATGTTCAGGGGAGGTACTGGAGGAGGTGGGGACCACCTCAGGTGGGAAATCCTGGATGCTCTTTGAAACGGGCTGACAATGGACAGAAATGGTAGGACCATCTCTCAGATCCGATGAGGGATTACTGGGTGGAGCAGTAGCCAAAAGTCTGTGTTAGCAGAACACACCTTTTCCAATGATCTGGAAATCCAAGGGACAAGACAAGAAGAACTCTGGCCCATCTCCATAGAGGCCAAAGCCCTCGAAGACAACATGACAACGGCCTCAGATCCACAGCTCCCAGACTGACTCAGACCCATGTTGTTCAGAGCTGAAGCACAGAGAGGGAGAGATGGCTCCAATAAAATCAGAGCAGAACCTCCTTCACCGGACCCAACCTAGACATCCCGGATCAGAGACCTGCTCTGATCAGACAATCTCAGAACAGAGCCGGTCAGGGCAACCATCAGAGCAGAAGAAGCAAAGGTCCTAGAGTTTGATCCCGATGCTCTCGGGTGGCTAAGGTCCTGAGGGCTCCAAAACAGAGGGTCGAATCAGAGCAGAATCAAAGCTGGTAGGGAAGCTCATGATCCAACAGGCGATGGAGCCAAGAAAACTTTTAGTTATGTACTTACCATAACTTTAGATGTTTGGGATCCATCTCGCCTACATTCAGGACTAATGGGCTCGGAGCCGATCCCTCAGCTCCGACTCGGCACGCTAAGCTATAGAGCGAGGCCCCTTATTGGCTGAGCTATTTCTTATCCCAGGATGCACCACCACTAATCCCCCAGATCTTGTTTGTCCGCATTCATGCACACGTACACAACTTGTTTATATAACATTGCCAGATGTTTCAAGATGAAACAACAGGATTCGGACCTTCTGATATCCTCTGATCTCCAAGGAAGGGGGAAGGAGGGTGGGTTATTGAATGTAGCGAGATGGATCCCAAACATCTAAAGTTATGGTAAGTACATAACTAAAAGATGTTATGTGATCCTATCTCGCCTACATTCAGTACTGATGGGACAGCGTCCCTAGCACCTAAATCCTGGGTGGCTCATTGGAAAACACTCCTGAGCACTGTGGAACCAAATGAAGCTCGTCCTCTAGATGCCACATCCAATTTGTAGTGGGAAATGAAAGTGTGCGGGGAGGACCACGTAGCCGCAGCACAAATGTCACTAATGGCAAGCTTAGAATGGAATGCTATTGAAGTAGCCATAGCTCTCGTAGAATGAGCTTTGACAGAGGTGGTAAGCTCTTTATTAGAAGAAGAATAAGCTTGAGTAATACAGTCCCTGATCCATTTGGCAATAGTGACCTTTGTGACGGCTTTACCCAATTTATTGTCTGAAAAGGAGACAAACAACTGATATGTTTTCCTTGTTTGTTTGGTCCTATCTAAATAAAAACGCAATTGCCTGTGGACATCTAATGTGTGGAATATGAATTCCGCTTTGTTAGAATACTTCGGAAAGAAGACTGGAAGTTCTAATGACTGTTGTAGGCAGAAACTGGAACAAACTTTAGGGACAAAGGCTGGATTTGGCCTGAGAGATACTCTATCTTTGTGAAAAACCAAGTACGGAGGTTTTACAGACAAAGCTTGAAGCTCTGAAACCCTTCTGGCAGAAGTAATCGCCACCAGAAAGGCAGTTTTCCACGATAGAAATTTTAAATCACATGTTGCTGCCGGTTCGAAGGGGGAAGAAGTTAAGGCGCGTAACACCACATCGAGATCCCATGGAGGAGCAGGATGAGAAATCGGAGGTCTTAAAAGCGCAGCACCTTTCAAGAAGGTCTTACACAATCTGTTGCTCATTAAAGATGGGTTTATAGATTCGTGAAAATTGGAAATAGCTGCCAATTGAACCTTGATGGTAGAAACTGAAGAGCCTTGATTGAAAAGGGAAGTTAGAAATTTCAGTACTTCTGATACGGGAATAGTGATGGGATTCAGACCCCGGAGTTGAGCCCAAATAGCAAATCTTTTCCATTTGCTAGAATACAATTTCTTTGTAGCAGACTTGTGGGCCGAGGATAAAATGTGTACAACTTCCGGATCCAAGGTATGATTCCTGACTATAGTCGGAAGAGGAGGAGCCAAGCCGTCAATTTTAAGGTGTGTAGGGACTGGTGGAATAGTCCCGACTGATGAACCAATAGGTCTGGGATCTGATCCAGGAACCATGGACCTTCCAGTGCATATTTCCGAAGATAGGGGAACCATACCTGACGAGGCCAGTAAGGAGCAACTAAGATCATTTTGCTCCCCAAGAGAGACGCCTTTTGGATCACCCTGGGAAGGAGAGGAACTGGAGGAAAAGCATATAGCAAGCCGGTTGGCCATGGACAGGCTAGTGCGTCCATAGGGCTCTTCCCCGGAGCCGGGGTGAGGGAGAAGAACTTTTTGCACTTCGCATTCAGCGGAGTCGCGAAGAGGTCGCAACAAGGAACTCCCCATTTGCTGAAAATCTGATTTGCAACTGTAATGTTCAGAGACCACTCGTGTGGAGAGAGAGGATAGTTCTGCTCAGTCTGTCGGCTATCACATTGGACTTGCCCGGGATATGAGTCGCCACTAGAAAACGTTTGGTCGACACTGCCCATTCCCAAACTCTCATGGCCTCTCTGCAAAGGGGGTAGGATCTGGTCCCTCCCTGTTTGTTCAGGTACCAGACAACTG
Organism: Protopterus annectens; assembly: GCF_019279795.1. Taxonomy (NCBI): domain Eukaryota; kingdom Metazoa; phylum Chordata; order Ceratodontiformes; family Protopteridae; genus Protopterus; species Protopterus annectens. The sequence continues at coordinate 339,594,526 of NC_056750.1, forward strand.
ACATGTTGTCGGAGTGAACGGCAATTACGCCCTGAGGGAGGTAATCCTGAAGGGCTTGAAGGGACAGAAGCACCGCCCTCATTTCTAGGATGTTGATATGAAGTAGGGTCTCTTCCGAATGCCATTTGCCTTGGACTGACCTGCCCAGGGAATGCCCCCCCATCCCATCTGGGAGGTGTCCGTAGTCAAAGAGGCCACAGGAGGAGGTGGAACAAAGGGTCGTCCCTGATCCAGATTGGAGGGCACCAGCCACCAGCGAAGGTCCCGTTTGCAGGTTTCCGTGATCCATATGAGGTGACTGAGAGGGAGATCCTGAAAGGACCACTGAGTTGAAAGAAGCCACTGGAGAATTCTCATGTGCAACCTTGCTAGGGGAACTAAAAGAACCGTGGCGGACATGGATCCCAATAGCTGCAGGACCATTCTGACTGGGGCTTTGGATCTGGGAAGTAAGGCTCGAACTTGAGCCTGTATGGTTTGTATCCTGTCTGTAGGTAGACAGACCCGCATTCGGTTTGAGTCTATCTCTACTCCGATGAATCTTATGCGTTGAGATGGCAGCAACACAGACTTTGGCCAATTGAAGGTGATTCCAAGGGAATTGCCCAGTGATATCGTGGCTTGTAGGCTCCGCAATAGTAGATGCTTGGAGGTGGCAGTTAGGAGCCAGTCGTCTAGATACGGAAACACCTGGAATCCTAGACTTCTCAGGTGAGCAGTCACGACCGCCAAACATTTGGTGAACACCCTGGGGGCTGTGGTGAGACCAAAGGGCAGCGCTGAACTGAAAATGACTGCCTCCTAGGCTGAAGCGCAGATGTCTCCTGGACACTTGATGTACCATGATATGGTAATAAGCGTCCTTGAGATCTATAGAGCACATCCAAACACCTTTCTCCAGCAGTGGGAGAATGGATTGTAGGGTGACCATTCGGAACTTGGACTTTTTGACTGAACGGTTTAGAATGCTGAGATCCAAAATGGGCCTCAAGTCCCTGGTCTTTTTTGGCACCAAAAAGAATCTTGAGTAAGTCCCTAATCCGATCTGGTCTGCGGGGACCGGTTGGATGACTCCTTTTTGCAGCAGCTTTGAAACTTCTGAGGCTGCAGTTTCTGTTGACTGGGTGGCGGGTCCGGGATTTTTTTGGACTGAGGTGGAGAGTGAGAAAAGGGGATGGCGTAACCTCCGGCGATAATTCGAAGCACCCATCGGTCCTGAGTGATACCTTCCCAGGCTTTTAGGTGCCTCGAAAAACGACCCCCGACTGGCTCCAGAGCTGCACAGTCGGGCAATCCCTCAGGGACTGTGAAAGGCTGAAGAGCCACGAAAGGATTCGCGGTCTCCAGTGTTGCAAGGGCCTCTGCCGCCTCTGGGACGGCGTCTTCCAGAGGAATTTCCCCCTCCCCTGCCTCTAGAAGGGGGATCGTCCTGCTGTGAGGGCTAAGACTTCTGAGATCTACGGAACCACATTTTCCCTCCTCTTTTAGCCTTGGGGTAAGGCCGAAAGGGAGTGGAAAATCGTGCCCCTACGGCAGTCAAAGTCTTACCTTCTTGCTCGCAGCGGGTCAGTGTGTCCTTTACCTTGGGTCCAAACAAAGAGGACCCATCAAAGGGGGCGTCGGCAAAGGAAGACTTAAAGGCCTCCGCAAAATGACACAGGCGGAGCCAGGCTTGCCTCCTTAGAGCAATGCCTGTACCGCCTCTACTCGCCCTTCGGCCGCATAAGAAATGAGCCTCATGGACGAGTTTGATATGGACGACAGCGTAGCCAGCTGAGAGCCAACCGTCTGGGCCAGCTGCTCAGGCAGGTTACCCAAGAGGGTATCTGAAAGTTCTTTAATCAGATCCCTCTGAAATCTGGTAAAGTGCGTGAGATAGTTCAGGGACCTTAAAGTAAAGGCCGCTGAACTTAGGGTGCGCTACCGCATCGATCCATGCTCCTAGACTCCTTATTAGGAGGATGGACGGACGTCAAAGCCTCTGCTACATCTTGCTGGGTAGCAGATGCCACCACCAAGGCATCTACAGCCACACCTTTCGTCAAAAACTCCTTTTCCGGGGGTGCTGACAGGAACTTATTTGGATGAGCAGGCACCGGTTCCACAGAGTCTGGGTGTTCCCACACCCTTCGACAGATCAAATCTAGGAGCTCGTCGAAGGGCGGAGACACCCAGGAGGCGGAGGGCTGAGCCCCGAAGGCCTTAAGGAACACCGACTCATCAGCAGAAGGGGGTTTGAATTGCCAGCCGCCTCGTTGTTTAAGGGCTTCCAGGATGTCTGCAAAGGAGACATCATCTGAGGACGACTTAGGGGACCCATCTGCATCATCAAGATCAGTGTCTGATGTGAGAGACTCATCAGGGGAGTCAACGTGCTTCCTCTTGCACGATCTTTTCCTGGGGGGGTTCCTCCGAAGAAGCTTCAGAGGGACCTCCAGGAGGGGGGGAACCCCCCAGTGGGGGTAACCTCAGGCCCCGGGGCTCCGCTGTCTAAGGACAGGGGGACTGCCAAAGACCCAGTCTCAGTATGAAGGGAAGGAGCTGGGGAGACCGTGGAGGTAGCCAAAGAAGATTTGGCTAACGCACTCCTCATGGCCCTGAAGGTGGGACCACCAGATTCCTGGGAAGGTCCCACCTCCATGGTCACAACGGTAGACTGTACCCCCGCAGCCGACGCACCAAGAGGAAGGCTTGGGACCGAAAACATCAGTCCCGAAGCGCCCCCCCGCCGGGGCCGACAGAAGAAGTCCGTGTACCGAACCCAGACTCAAGAGCCGGAGTTGGAGTAAGGGTCGGGCCCGACCCGAAAACCTCCATCGGCTCCACCAGCACAGGCTCCTACGGTGCCGAGGCTGTTGGAGGAGGAACCATAGTAACAGGGTGGACCATCGGCTCCTAAGCCGAATGGGCTGGAGCCGAAACTAACTTTTGAAACACCGGAGACTGGAAAAGTCTTAGGAGCACCCTGTCGATGTCTGAACCAGACATCTTGGAGGATCTAGATGACACCGATCGGGTCCGAACCGACTTCTCCATTGGCTCCATAGGACTAGGGGACCGGCTCCGAATGGATTTGACTACTATCGGTTCCGATGGAGACCGCAAAACAATTTCCCTCTGTGCCGAGGAGGACTTTGGCGCCGAAGGGGAAGAGTCTGAGCCGGCAACCCTCATCGGCTCCAAAATCAGTGGAGCCGATGAAGGTGACCGCCTCGATGCCCCAGTCCTCGGCTCCGAAACCAGAGGGGTCGAGACTGGAGGCATCGAGGCAGACCGTTCCGCCCTCGGCTCCGAAGTCCGTGGAACCGATGGAGAAGCCTGCCTAGGTTTTTTGGCAATCGGTTCCGACAGACTGGTCGGAGCCGACGCTTTTTTCTTCTTGGTCGGAGAGGAAGATGAAGATAAGGCCTCCCCGAAGGAGGGCTTAATCAGTCCTTTTAATATTAATTTATTCTTCCTCTCCTGGAGGACTCTAGAAGAAAAGGCGTGACACACGCTACAGGACTCCTGTAGGTGCTTGGCGCCTAAACAATAAACGCACGAGGAGTGGTCGTCAGTTATCGACATTTTGTAACCACACCTCGCGCACTTTTTAAACCCAGAGGGTCTATGTTCCTTAGACATGCTGAGTAACACTAAGAAAACCAGTTAAAGTAGCTTGTTTGTGAATATTTTACCACAAAGAAGTGAAACTAATAATCTTTTTTTTTTTTTAAGACAAACACAAAGTCATAAAAAATACACAGAACAGTACAATAATCACTGAAAATGAGGGTCAAGACCCTCTAACTTAAGCAGGTACTTGACCTCCTGGAAAAAACAAAAACACTAGATAAGAATAGGGGAAGGCCCCTCTAACTTAAACGGGAAACCTTCCCTTAACCAAAAACACAATTTTTCTCAACAAAAGTTTTCAAACACACTCGTACAACAACAATAGCTGTTAAAACAGCTTTTGGGTTCAAAATAGCAAAATTCCTGACAGGAAACTTTGAATACAACAGTACTTAGCCCAGCCACGTTTGAGATCACGTCCTAGCTTGTAAGCGGCAAACGAGATCTGGGGGATTAGTGGTGGTGCATCCTGGGATAAGAAATAGCTCAGCCAATAAGAGGCCTCGCTCTATAGCATAGCGTGCCGAGTCGGAGCAGAGGGATCGGCTCCGAGCCCATCAGTACTGAATGTAGGCGAGATAGGATCACATAACATCCCCCGTTTGGATCTGAGCCATGATAATCTTCCTTACAATCCTGCTCACATCATATTCCAAAAGACTTCTGGAGGATCTGGATGAAGCCACAGATGAAGGGAGAGACTAGTGTGGAGTCTAAGACTTTTGCTGGAACCGTTATGGGAGACTGACCACATTGAAGATACCAAAGAACACGTCCCACTCCTAGGAGTCAAAGTCCTAGGCTCAGAAATCGAAGTGAAAGATAATACTGAGCTCTTCTTCTGATTTGACCTACTTAGAACAGAGGACTAAGTCGGATACAGCACGTTCAGGGTGGGGGGGGGGGGGTGAGCTCCTAACGGAGAAATCGAAGAGAGAGGAAGGGTCCCTTTGACAATCAACTTGTTTTGCCTATTGGCAATAGCTCTGGGGTTGAACCCTTCACAAACGGCACACTGACAAAGTGTGCTGCACCTAAACAGTAGACATCTATCATGTGAATTGGAGTGCAGAATTTTATGACTGCACTCCATATAACTCTCAAATCCAACTGGCTTATCCATAGCAAAAAACTGTACCAAAAGGGCAAGTAAAACAACAAGAACCATATAAATCCTAGTAAGCTAAGAGATCCAAGATGACTCTGCCACGAAGAACACTATAAAAAGAAGTTATGTATTCACCATAACTTTCCATGTGAGTTGTTCCATCTCACCTTCATTCTTCACTGATGGGCTCAGCTCCAACACGGCCGTTTAGTAAAGCTCAAAGATTACCAGTAGCTCGAGACCAAGCCCCTTATCCCATGATGCATTGCTGGAATTAACTCAGATCTCGTTTGCTGCGTGTACCATATGCTAGTAAGCGGACTAATCTCTCCAGACAGGAAGAAACATTGAATAACCAGGATGAAGTCAGTCTCAAGGTCAACAATCAGCCAGGTGGGGGAAGGGGGGAAGGACGTGAGAATGAAGGCAAGATGGAACAACTCACATGGAACGTTATGGTGAGTACATAACTTCTTTATGTGAAGTTGTTCAATCTCGCCGTTCATTCTTCACTGATGGGTAGCGTCCCTAGCACCCTAAATCCTGGGTGGCTCACAGGAGTACATTTTTCAGGACCATAGAACCAAAGGAAGCCCTGTCCCTGGAGGCCTTGTCCGCTTTGTAATAAATGATAAAAGTGCGAAACTTAGACCAAGTGGCTGGAGCACAGATATTGTCAAGAGGTAACTTGGCTTGAAAGGCCGAAGAAGTAGAGACTGCTCTGGTTGAATGCGCCTTCACTTTATGCAAAAAAGACCTATTAGCAGATGAGTAAGTGTAGGTGATACAATCTGAAAGTCACTTAGAGTTCTTTTAGCCACTGGTCTACCTTTTCTGGCTTCAGAAAATGAAACAAAAAGTTGGTCTGACTTTCTGAAGTCTTTTGTTCTGTCCAGATAATATCTAAGCGGTCTGTGAACATCAAGTTTGTGCAGCATGTATTCTAAATTGTTGGTATGGTTGAGGAAAAAAATGGCAACTCAATAACTTGATTTATGTTTGTCTCAGAACATACTTTAGGCAGAAAAGGAGGGTTAGTCCTAAGGGATACTCTGTCAGGATGAAAAATCATATATGGAGGCTTGATAGATAATGCCTGAAGCTCTGACACTCAGCGGGCAGAAGTAATGGTCACTAGAAAGATAGTTTTCCATGACAAACTTGAGCTCACAAGAAGATGCTGGTTCGAAGGGAGAAAGAATAAAATGGGAAAGCATGAAATTCAAGCTTCAGGAAGAATAAGGAGTCTTCACTGGAGGTCTCAGGTGAAAAGTACCTTTGAGGAAGACCTTTGATAACTAGTGTTGCATAATATTCAGTCCATCAATACCTAGATGGAAATTTTTGTTCTAAAAATCTGGACAAAGCCTAAAATGATGGGGGGGACAAAAAGGGACAGATTTGAAATATTGCTCTTACAAACTTAGAAAGTTGATTGAATAATAGGTTTTGCACTGGCATGAATTCTCTGAAGGATGTGGAGTCAAACTCAAATGTTTGTCATTATTTAATGACTTCAATCCTCAACTATTTGCCAGAAAAGTACAGATTTTTAGGAGGAACACATCAAAAATATGAGGCAAAAATCTGGACATTCTGCAAAAATCTGCACAGTTGAGAGGTGTGAATCACAGACACACACACAGTTACTTCCTCATTCATACCTGCATTCATTCACACATTGCTCACAGTCTCCCGATCTCACACACACAGCCACTTCCTCATTCATACCTGCATTTATTCATATACACACACACACACACACACACACACACACACACACACACACACACACACACACACACACACACTCACTTCCAAATTCATACCTGCATTCATTCACACACACAGCCACTTCCTCATTCATACCTGCATTCACTCACACATCCCTCTCACTCTTCCGATCTCAAACATACACAGCCACTTCCTCATTCATACCTGCATTTTATTCATACGCACGCGCGCACACACACACAGTCACTTCCTCATTCATACCTGCATTCATTCACATACACAGCCACTTCCTCATTCATACCTGCATTCACTCACACATCCCTCTCACTCTTCCGATCTCAAACATACACAGCCACTTCCTCATTCATACCTGCATTCATTCGCACATTGCTCTCAGTCTCCCGATCTCACACATACACACACACAGCCACTTCTTCATTCATTCCTGCATTACCTCACACTCGCTGCAAACTAATGAGCTTAACTGCAAAATTAATCGCAAACTGTTCGCGGTTTAATTTGCACCTAAGCTTATTAGTTCGCGGCACCCTTGTGAGGAAGCCGTGGCTCTCCAGGGTGCTACAGTGCACACTTGGGAACCACTGAACAATGCACTTTATGCGCACCGCAGGGGGGGGGGGCCTTGGGAAAACCTGGATTCAGCAAGGGAGCCAAGAATCAAAAAGTTTGGGATCCACTGTGTTAGCCCGGGAACTGAAGGCAGGTGACAAATAGTGACGTCATCCAGCTGTACCAGCAGTAAAATGTGACATTAATTTAAGAACTCTCAGAGAAAAAGACCTGGAAACATCCTCTCATCAACACTTGCCTTGCTAATAGTAACTAGATTACATTGAAAAGTTTTAGATATAGTTAGGAATACAGTAAAGATTAGTTTAGATATTTTCTGTATTCATTTGAAACTGTCCTGCAATGTTGTTTTAAAATATTTCCTGTGATTCTGAACTTTGCAGTTACTCTGCTGAGATACTGAATATGGTCTTTTTTTATAATTAAATATAGTTAAACCTTTTAACTGTTTCTGGCTTGTTTACAGATATTAAGCTCTGAAAGTACCTGCATATGCATCTGATGATACTGTACAGGCCACATCTAAATAGCCTTAAAAGTCTTGGACACACTTACCATTTGGATAATAGTAACATCACACAGTAGGATTGGTCACATTTTTAAGTAAGGGCCTTATAGAAGCTGATAAGTAAGTAGTGGTTGGTGGCTGCTGGTACTATCTTACAGTCTGGGCAGAAGGGGCACAGCTAGTGAACCTGTGCCAGCCTTCCCCAGGAGTGTCTGTTTGTATAAAAATCAAATAGAGAGAGAGAGAGAGAGAGTGTGTGTGTGAGAGCTACTTGGGCAGAGACACAGAGCACTGGTTGGACAGAGGGTGCTGGAGGTTTTGGCTTGACCACTCGGCTGAGATCTTAACCCTATAGCTGTGCCAGTGAAGAGTCTTATTGGGGATCTGGAGAAAGAGGGAGAAACCACCCCCAGACTACCTGTGATCTCTGTGTGCTCTTAAGGGAAATTGTACTTTAAAAGAACAAAAACAGCTAGAACTCCACAGGAACACAAGGCAATTCGGGTTAATGGATGAAGACCATAAAGACTCCCAATATTAATTTTAAAAGTCTTCTTTATTCAAAATAAATGAAAGGAAATGAGAGCTTTCACCAAGATTAACTGGACTTCATCAGATTCATTGAATACAATGTCATTTGTAACCACATGAACTAATGCATTAACCAGGAAATGATGCAACAATAATTAGAAATACTTAATCAGGACAATTAAAAAGCTTTTTTTTTTTAAAAAGGTTGTATGACCAGAAAATTACACAAAATAAAATCTGTTAAAATGTGAATATCAAAATATAAATATATAGATAAGTAGCCCTTTACTTTAAAATATATATGACTAAAAAATGTTAGTTATATAAAACATATACATATGATTTTATGTTTCAAATACTTATAAGAATGTTCTTGTAATTAAGAATATATAATAGGTAGGTTAATATTTATGTATATTGCGGTGGTGGTGCTGCGGTAGCGTTGTCGCCTCACAGTAAGACATTGTCCTGTTCGATTCTCAGCTAGAGCGTCTTCTGTGTGGAGACAAGCATGAATGGGCTTACCTTCGCTGAATGTTGTGCGTCAGGGCTGGCAACACGGCACATAAAAATCTACTGCCAATCATTAGCGGACCGGAGTCCCACTGTGGCAACTCCTAACCAGGAAAGGCCGAAAGACCCAACAAGGTTAATATTTATGTATATATTTATGTGTCAATTTTAGGGCGAACCTCTTCAAGCCCTAGACTTTAAAATGGGTTTCAGAGATATATGATCATTAATACCTGCAGGGTTGCTAGCGTTTAAGTTTAATTGCGAGACTACTACTATTTCTTCGAGTAGAGGCTTGACATTACTACCCCTAGAGTTAATGTGCACCTTGTCAATAATAGCATACCTAAAAAAAGCATGACAAGTATTGTTCTGTTCAAAGTGCCTATATAACGCATTATTTCTATTCTCTTTTTTAATGTCGTAAATGTGTTCATATATTCTGTTCTTCAAAGACCCGCCTGTTTTCCCGACATAATATGCCGGACAGGTGGAACACAAAGCCAAATACACTACACTTTTAGTATTACAATTCCCTGGCTGAAGAATCCCCTTGCTTCTACTAGTATCTTCCAAATACTTAACATTTTCTTCATAAATATACACATGCTGGTTACAAGACCTGCATTTACGAGTTCCTTTAAAGGACCTTGGTTTTCCTATCAGAGCTATGATTCTCTAACTGAGCTTTGATATTGTCACCTGTCTTGTAGACAAAAGTGGGACTGTGTCCTAAATAGTTATATACATCCACATTACCCCTTAAGATATTCCAATTCTTGAATATCACATCCTTAATGGATGAAAAAAGGCTATATTTTAAAACCATAGCTCTAGTAAAATTATCCCTATTTGTATTCTCCACTTTAGGGATAAGCTCTTTTCCTAATAATGGATTATACAACAGCCCCCATTGCAATAATATATACTCAATTGTTTCATTAACTAATTTGTGAGGATAACCTCTTTCCAAAAACATATTGCCTACCAGTCCAAGCTCCTTCACCACATCAGCATAGTTTAAAGTCATCCTAGCTGCCCTAATACATTGTCCTTTTAAAATGTTTTTTTTTCTGCAAAAAAGGATGGCAGCTGCTGAATTCTAAATAAGAATTGCTGAACATGGGTGTGCAGTATATATATTAGATTTAAAACTATGGGGTGTATATGAAATACAAGTGTCCAAAAAAGACAAACCAAGGTTATCATATGTGTGGGTAAACTTAATATAGGGGCAATTATTATTCAACTATAAAACAAATTTATCAATTTCATTCGCTTCCCCCTTCCACAAGATAAAAAAAGTCATCCAGAAAACGCACATAAAGTTTAAAATGTCTCTTATAGGCACTATTGAACACATTTGTTTCCCATTCAGTAAGGACAAGGTTTGCAAACATGGGGGCACAAGAAGCCCCCATAGCTACACCCTTTATTTGCTTAAAGTGTTTGCCCTCGAATTACATAAAATTATTCTCAAACTATGGTCATCAGTTCAAGTACCATAAGAATTCTGTCATTGTCTAAGTTGGAGTACCTTATCATAGATTCATGAAATAATTCCAGTCCTTCGTCTTTGGGTATAGAATTAAATAAATCACATCAATACTAACAAATTTCAATTCACTTTCCCAAAGTTCATGTTTTAACCTACCCAAAAAGTCCCATGAGTTGATAAGTGTGGGATGTTCTTATAAACATGCTTCAACCAATTATCTATCACAACCCCAATGGGATTAGTTTTTGACTTGCTTCCGGACACTATGGGTCAAAATGGTGGGTGTAAAACATCCTTATGAACTTTGGGTACCCCAAAAATGGTAGCTAGTACTGGAAATTCAACTTTGCCAAAGTTGTACGTCTCAAATGATATTCTTTGGTCCATCAAATATTCTTCAAGCCATGAGACAATGCGTCTATAAGCTATATTAATCTCGTTAAGAGATACAGACCCAAACTTCAGTATTGTTTAAAATGTCATACATCTTATTAATTTAATTAATCTGATCAAAAAGCACAATAACACCCTCCTTTATCGGGTTTCATAACTCTTGTGGTTTTGTCACTACACAGCTTTTGGAATAATTCCCATTCGGACTTACTAAGGTTAAACTCATTTCTGTTTCTGCTTAAAACGTAGGCATGGGCCATATATATGTCTTCCAAAATCAACTTTTCAAGAGTGAAAAGAATAGGGTGTAAAGGAGGGTTATAAGAGCTTTTTTCTTTAAAGCAGAAATACCCATATCTTGATCATTGTCCTTAAAACACACAGCTAAATTAAGCTTTCTAATAAATAGTTTAACTTCCAAAAGTGTGTCTAAGTCAAATTTAACCGCAGGCACAAATTCCATCCCCTTTAGGAACAAAGAAAAATGTTCCTTAGTCACCTCTTGATCTATATAATTAAAGATTTTAAAATTGTTTACAGTCATGAACAACTTCATTCACTTTATCTCCAATAGCTGTTCGATAGATGAGGCCTGTGGGGTGTCCATTGGTTCTATGTCTGCCCCCCATCCTGAATTCCAATGGTTCCCCCTGTGCCTCCATGACTTCAGTTTGTTGCCTCTCCGAAAATGTTCAGACTTGTATTCGGGGTTGTACTGCCTCTTTTGTGCCTTGTGTGTACTTTCATTACTATCTTGTACATAGTCATTACGGGTATCATAGTTCACCCTGGTGTTCATCTGCTTAAGCTTTTTTTCAAATATATGCATTCTTCTCTCTATATTGTTTAGTATCTCTCAAAATCTTTTTCTCTTTTTTCTAAATAAAGATGTGGTGTGTGCATTAATACCACCAAATTGCTTGTTATAAAACTCAAACACCAAATCATGTGTAATGTCAATATTCAAATGTTCCACTTTGGCTAGTAGCTTGCTCAATTTTGTCATTATGCTTAATCAGTAAACACATAAAATTAAAACCGAAATCACCTAATAATTAAAAATCATTAACAATCTCGTCATTCACATCAATTCCCATAGGTTCTTTAAACACTCAAGTCCCTTTGGTACAATTTTTAAATCAATACACTTCTCATAATATGCATTATCAACTTGCAGTTGTTTAATAATACATAACTTTTTCCATACATAGTATTTTTTCTTTCAAAGAACCAAATGTTGCAGCATCGGGTGCCTGTGCATTTATACTGGTAGCAGTATTCAGATCATTAATAGCCGCAAATGTAAACCCAGTCTTTAAAACGTTTTCAAATTTTTTTTACAAAAGTTTGTGGGTTTACTTTCTGATTAACAAAATTTTTACCATTGGTATGCTCAGTGGTAACGTCTGCAACTGCTGAACCATGAGAACTGTTGTTGCCCGATACTGTCGCACAAGTCTGTTGGGGTACTATCCCTCTTTGGTTTTGCACCACACTGAAGGTATTAGTTGTGAGAAGTCATGTCCTGGCCAACATTGGAGATGCTAAGCTCCGTTCCGAGGTTATGCAAGAGGCCTTCATTAGAATTCCAAACGCTAAGGTCTCCTTCATTACTCTCGCGTCTCACTTCTGTATCCAGCCTTCCACCGGGTGACGTCACCGTTAGTGAAGTGGAAGTAGGCAGTCTCTGTGGCTGACTCTATCTCTGGGAGTCTGGTAAGTTCGTCCTTAACTATCTGAAGCTCTGAATGGAGTCTGTTGAGCTCATTATGCTGAACGGGTGAGAAAAGAGATGGGATCTTGTCTAAAGAATCCATTTAGCCCAAAAAGCCACCAAAAAACCAACAAATGTCCACAAAAGAATGAAAAGGCAGCAAAAACTCCACAGGAATACGAGGCAATTCAGGCTAATGGATGAAGACCATAAAGACTCCCAATATTAATTTTAAAACTCTTCTTTATTCAAAATAAACAAAAGGAATGAGTGCTTTCATCCAGATTAACCGGACTTCATCAGATTCATTAAATACAATGACACAATGCCATTTATAACCACAGGAACTAATGCATTAATCAGTAAATGATGCAACAATAATTAGAAATACTTAATCAGGACAATTAAACAGCTTTTTTTTTTTAAAAAGGATGTATAACCAGAAAATTACACAACAATAAAATACAATCTGTTAAAAATGTGAATATCAAAATATAAATATATATAAGTAGTCCTTTACTTTAAAATATGCATGACTAAAAACATTTTTTAGTTATATAAAACATGATTTTACACTTCAAATATCTATAAGGATGTACTTATACTTTATATATATATATATTTTTTTTATATGTATTGTGTGTGTACTTGTCATCCTCCCAATGTTCACATCCCTCACTGGTGCTAGTGTTGAGGATCGAGGCTCCTTGATTACTGGGCCAGTGCAGGGGTGTCACATCATCTAGCAAAACAAAGTGGACATCTAACTGGCATGAAATATGCATACCAAAATGTACAACTCCTCCCACTTCCAATAAGTTTATGGGATACTGCCATTAAAAGACAAGGATTAAAAAGAAAAAAAAAGGCACCAAACAAGCATAACAATCTTGCCTTATTAAGCCTTGACCATGACCTGTTTTTTAGCCACTGTCTCTACAAGTCTATATTTAACAAGTAAATTCTACAACTGCTTATCACTCAATGCTATGAACTGCACACCTGGAAATAACATGCAGCTGCCATAGTGAAAGTGTGGATTTGAAAAATGTTGCATCATGTGGGGCCAACATGCTTATGCTGTAATATACAGCAAAGTTCATATGCGATTGCCAGGTCAGGTTAAAAAACACTTGTGAAAGAAATTGCTGCAAAAAACTACAGCTATAAAAGAAAGAGCAGACGTTTGAATGATCATTGCTAGAGTAGCCTTAGCTATAAGGGTTATATTCTGCACAGGATATGACATCCTGACAGCTTTCAAAGCTTCAAGAAGTTCCACAAGCCCAAACCATTTTTTAACTTGAGCGGACATGACAATAAAAGGAGTGGTTTTAATGCCAAGCTCTTCACAGCTTTCATGTCAACTGACAGAACTATGCTAGAGCCCTGGATCATTCGGAGCATCTGCTGTTGCAGTGAACTTCCTTACACAACTGTACTATGCTTATTATATCGATCACTGCTACAGTTGCCTTAGCTATATGGGTAGATTACCATAGCTTAGGCAGAATGGGAGGAAGAAGAGGAGGAGGAAATATTAGGGTCGGGTAGCACCTAGAGAATGATCTTTGCAAAGCCTCAAAGGCCTAGAAAAGAAATCTAATTTGTAGCGCTTTGCAGAGGTATGCACAAAAGACAAAGTTGTTACTTCTAGAATTGTTATAGTATCAATCCCTTTCTAAATAGTCAACTAAAGCCAAGACCCTGGTAGAATGAGCCTTGACCCTCTCTGGAATTGCTTTGTTGCGTTTGGTATAAAAAAGGTAATAGCATGAGACAACCATTTGGAAATAGTCTGCTGTGACACAGGATGTTCTTTCTCACAGGAAATGAACTAATAGAGAGTTTCTAAGAAATTCTGGTCTGTCAAGTTAATACCTTAACTGTCTGTGGATATCCAAGGTCTGGCGTACCCTTACTCCTTTGTTTTTATATTCTGGAAACAAGACACAAAGATGGAGAGCATAGCTCAAACTAAACTCGTATACCACATTAGGCATAAATGAAGGACTATTTCCTAAGAAAAACCTTTCTTTATGGAAAATGAGATAATGTTAACATACTACAAGAGCCTGCAACTCGAGATACTCTTTATGTAGAGGTCAGAACAATAACTAATACCATGTTCCATGTTTAGAACCTCAAGTCAAATGTTTCCACAGAGGTGTGGAATGTAATACCCCTTTCAAAAACATTTTTGCATTAGCGTATTATACTGAAATGACTTACAAATGAACCCTGATGGAGGAGTAAGACAACCCAGAGGACAGTAACTTGTACAAATAATGTAGAACCAGAAATAAAGTAGCCTGTTAAAGGTGCTGGTTCTTGTCTTGGCACCATCTAGAAAATATTTTCAATTTACTAATATGATTTTATAAGTAGCAGGTTTTCTTGCCTCCTGCAATACCTGCTACATGTCATCAGAAAATAGATGCCTGAAATGTATTCAGATTCTATCATCCAGGCAGTTAGATGCAGTTGTTTGGGAACACAAGTTGCGATGGGATAACCTTTTAAAACTAGGAAGGTTGTACAAAAGCAAGTTTAATATTAATATGCCTCGCCAAGGCTTTCGACACCATCCCCCATTCTGGAATTATAGCTAAACTCACTAAACTAGGTATAAATCCCTATATCACAAGAGGGTTGCCAACTGGCTGACTGACAGAACCCACGCTGTAAAAGTTGCAGACTCCAAATCTGACTTCAGAACAGTGACAAGTGGAGTACCACAGGGTTCAGTCCTGAGACCTCTCCTGTTTGGCATCTACTTCCCTGAAGTACAGGTTAACACAGAAGGACTCTGGCTAATGAAGTTCGCAGATGACTGCAAACTAGGAGCCACAGTCGAGCCCCCAAGTGATGTGGACATCCTACAGAAGGGCCTCACTGAGACAGATGCCTGGTGTCAGAGGCACGGCCTCAAGCTCAATGCCAAAAAGTGCACGGTCATCCCCTTTGGTAAAAACTATGTAACCATGAACTACCACATAAACAGCAGTCTACTTAATGCCGAATGTGTGATAAGAGACCTTGCGACCCAAGTGGACAGTAGCCTCTCCTTTGATAATCGCATTGCCACAGTAGTGAGGAAATCCTTCTATGTGGCACACCTCATCACAAAAGGGTTCCAGGAAAAAAAAGAGGTCATTGTTCCCCTCTACTCGGCACTCATTAGACCCATTATAGAGTACAATGCCCCTTTTGGAATGTACCTCACAAGACATCTGCAGCAGCTGGAAATGCCACAGAAGTACCTCAACAAAGAGGATTACTGGCCGTCTCAAAAAACTCCAGCTTTACTCTGTAGCATATTGCCTCCTCAGAGGAAATATCTGCCTAACATATAAAGCTATGTTAAACCCAGAGCTGTTGGACATGCTACACCTTAAGAAATCCCAATCCCTCCGAGCTATACACTCTAGGGACCTAAACCTTGTCACCACAATAAACAGGACATGCTGGAGGGACAAATTCCTGTCCCAGAGACTCCCTATACTCTGGAACAAGCTACCCATCTATGTCAAGTAAAGTTCCTCATTAGCACTCTTCAAGAAAAATCATGATGAGTGGCTGGGAAATAGGAAATACAGCCCGGGGATCACTTCTGCGGCTCTGCTCAACAGAAGCACAGGAAATTAACTTTCTTGGGTAGCGTAAGCCAGGGAACCTTGTTTGGCCAGGCTTAATTAGGCCCTTAGGCCAACAGCTTAGTACCTACCTATGAACCTATGCTGTGATCTTCGGCTACCGGGGTGGCACAGTGGAGTGTAAAAGTATACTAATTATATGCAGAATTAAGATATTTTCACTTATTTTGTAAGGGTTAATGTCTAGATTACTGTCCTTAGATTAAGCTACAAACAAGTCTTTTTTTTTGTAAGCAAGTAGGATTGAAATACAAGACAAAATGAGGAAAGCCAAGAAAAATGCCAAGTTTCTTCCAAAGATATTAGCTTGTTTTTCTTTTCAAATGCAAATGTTCAGTGGGAGTCAAGAAGCCTGCAGCTGAAGGCAGTTGTACATGCAAGATTCCTTGCTGACTTTTACATGGAGATCAGCTAGCTGCAGGTGCAAGAAATTAATCTTGAGTTCTGAGCATTTTTGCAGAGAGAAATGCACAACTTAAAGGTACAAGGTTAACTACTTCAGTGAAAAAAAAGTTTGAAATTATGGAAAGTCAATAAGAGATAGCTGCCTCTCTAGCAACCTTTATACTTTAATGCATTTGCGTAAATTTACTTTTATTTAAAGATAGTATGTATAATTTTTCTTATGGCTAAAAATTTTTTTTTGAAATGCATACAAGCTGTTTTGCACATATGGGAGGGGATTAGAGATAAAGAAAAGGACAGACAGCATGACTATAAGTGGGAACACCGGCTGTAACATGGCTTCAGCATGGCTAACCATAATTTAGATTAGGTAATGCTATGCTTGCAGCTGTCAGTTTGAGGCAACTGTTCTTGTCTGAAGGACTAAACTTAATTTTTTAAAGATATACAAAGTCGTGTGCGTTTGTTCTAAGTTAATAGGGGATGGGGTTGTTTTGAAACAAATTTAGTTTTTTGTTTGAGGGTTTTCATTACAACAAAAAGTCTTAAATTTGACATGGGTTCAAATGGAGATGAGAAAAAATAACTATAAAAAAGCCTGCCAAACAGTGTGTGCATGTAAGATGAAAGCTGGAAATATATATTAAAAAATGACATGAATAATAGGTGGAAATAACAACTTTTTATCATAATGGCTATGCTATCCATATTACCTTGGAAAGCAAATGGCCTTACAGGCACAGAGTACTGAATTATATTAAAAATGCAGAGTACAAATATCAGTGCTGCAGGAGACACATTTGGAATGAAAGAGCATGTGAGTTTGAAATTCAGGATGGGTATTCAGCAGAATATCAGGGACAAAGGAAAAGGGGAGTTGTTGTTTGTCTTTCGGCTTTTCCCGGTTAGGGGTCGCCACAGCGGAACTCTGGTCCACTAATGATTGGCAGTTATTTTTTTCTTTTTTTTTTTTTTTATGGTGTCGAGTTGCCAGCCTGACACCCAACCTTCAACGAAGGAACGCCCATTCAACTCATGTCTTTCGAACGCCCACTCGACTGCGGGGAGGACATGCAGATTCCACACAGAAGGCACTCCCAACCCAAGCCGAGAATCGAATGGGAGAACCTCTTGCTGTGAGGCAACAATGCTACCGCTACACCTAATTGTTAGAGGGGGCCCAGCAGTGATTGATGGAAGAAAAACAGATAACTGTAGATTTGTTGCAGTAAGGGGCTATTAGCAAGCGAGGAGGATTAAGCTGCCAACTATTTATATTCCACAAAAAACTGCTATTATGGAGCTTAAGAAATTTCTAGGAGATATAATCAGCTTTCAGTGGGGAATATTACTTGCAGGTGAGGACTGGAACTTGATTTGCTAGAGTGAGGAAGTATCAGGGGAACCTAGAAGGGAAACATATAAAGAAAGTGTAGATTTCTGAAGAAATTTATGAAAATATTTGGTATGAAAGATGTGAATTCAGTAGTAGGAGCTTGGACGAAACTTGCATATTATTCCTCAAGGTAAAATAACTGGGCTAGACTAGACAGAAAATATGTTTCAGAGGAAAATGTGCATTCATATATTTCAGAGGAAAATGTGTATTTAATTGAATGCTTCAACCCACATCCAAAAACTATTTCAGATCACGCACTGATAATAACAAAGATAAAAAGAATTAAAAGTGGTGGTGCTTTCCCACCAACTTGTTAAAAAGAAGAAGAAGAAAAAAAGAAATGGGTAGTGTAAATTATTTTGACAGTTAATTTGGAAGATAGCAATATCTTCAGAAGTACCCGATGAGCGGTATAAAATAAAAATGGAGTTAAAAACAGGGTAGAAATAAAATGAGAGATATGGTTAAGTAACAGAAAAGTACAGTTGCATAAAATCTTACAATATAGTAGATGTCTTTCTCTTCACTGTTGCAGTATTCTTTACTGAGGGGATCTCTTGTCAAGAATAGCCCAAGATCTAGTCAGTATATCAAAGCCTTTACAACTTATAGGCACCTACATCAGAGGTATGCTCCTTCAGCAAGGTATACAGTATAAAGGTGATGTATGGATGCACACACTCAGAACTTAAAAAGCTCCAGGAGGAACAGAATACCCTTAGGGACAAGAAGAACATGTGGATCCACAAGGCGAAAAAGAAGACAACAAAGACCCCTTGGCCAGGAGGGCTAGAAAACTACAGGGCAAGAAATAAAGAGGGGATAGAACACGGGAGTAAATATTGCAAAAGTGAAGAGAAGAACACCTACTGTTATGTTAACATTTTATACAACTACACTATGTCCTTCCATATCACTATTACAGTATTCTTTACCTAAAGGAAAGTACAACAGCTCAAGAGAAAGCCTGAGAAGAGGAAGGCACAGAACAGCCCCCTAAAAACACACACAGGACAGCCCTGGTAAAATCTGCTTCGGCCCTAGAAATGACATCCAACTTATAATGCTTAGTGAAAGTATGTAAAGATGACCAAATAGCAGCCTCAATGATGGAACTGGTGTCCAGACCCTTGAAAAAAAAAACACCAGAGAAGGCAACTGCCCTAGTAGAATGTTGACTTCACTAATGCTGAAAGACATTTCACATGAAAAGAATAATAAAAAGAAATGGCATTAGAAATCCAGGAGGAGATGGTTTGCTTAGAAACAGTCAAACCCAAAGTCCTGGGATGAAAAGAAAAAAAAAAGAGCTGCTCAGATTTGTGAATAAAAAGATGTTATGTACTCACTATAACGTTCCATCGGAGTAGGTACTTCATTTGTCTGCAACCTGTGGGTATCGGATCCGAGTCGGCAGCTTTCCAAGCTCCAAGATCCTAGCTCCTCCCCCTACCCATAATCCCCTGCTACCAATCATATTACCTCAGATCGTTTTTTTTTGCCTCACCAACCTGGTAACACAAAAAATCAACTGCAAAGGTGATCAGAAAATCCTGAAAGGTTCGGGGGATGACAGGGGGGGTTGGTTGCACACAAATGAAGTACCTACTCAGATGGAACGTTATGGTGAGTACATAACTTCTTTATCTGAAGTAGTTACTTCATTTGCTCTGCAACCTGTGGGACAGAGCCCCCAGCTACCTTATAAGAACCTGGGTGGTCCTTACGGAAGGATATTCCAAAGCACCGCGGAGCCAAAAGAAGCCCTACTCCTCGAAATCACATCTAGTTTATAATGAGAGATGAACGTATGAGAAGAGAACTAAGTAGCTGCTGAACATATGTCGTCCACTGGAACCCTAGACCAAAAAGCTGTTGAGGTGGCTACAGATCTTGTAGAATGAGCATGGATACCAACCGGGGCTGGCTTGCCAGACGATATGTACCCCTGAATAATACACTGACAGATCCAATTTGCTACAGTCACTTTGGAAAAGGCTTTGCCCATGGCTGACTTTGCATAAGAGACAAACAACTGGTCCGACTTGCGAAACTCTCTTGTCCTATGCAAGTAGAAGCGCAGCTGTCTGTGTACATCCAATTTGTGCAATGTGTATTCTCCCTTGTTCTGAAATTTTGGAAAAAACACTGGTAGATTTATCGATTGATTTATATTTGCTTCTGAAGAAACCTTAGGCAAGAAAGACGGGTTAGTCCTGAGGGACACTCTATCTTTGTGAAAGATAAGGTAAGGAGGTTTCATACACAAGGCTTGCAGTTCTGAAACCCTTTTGGCCGAAGTAATAGCTACTAAGAAGGCCGTTTTCCATGATAAGAACTTCAACGGAACCGAGGCCGCAGGTTCGAAAGGTGGACTCGTCAAGGCTTGCAAGACTAGAGTGAGATCCCATGGGGGAACCACAGACTTTATCGGTGGATTTAAAAGAAAGATGCCTTGTAAGAAGGTTTTGCACAACTTTGTAGATGCTAAGGAACCTATGCCGTCCCCCACATGAAAATGGGAGATGGCCGCCAATTACACCTTAATCGTAGAAGCACTTGCTCCCTGCCGAAAAATCAACGAGAGGAAGTCCAGAATGGTCGGAATAGGGACAGTAAATGGGTCAAAGCCCTTGTCTTTGGCCCAAATGGAAAAACGTTTCCATTTACTGTTGTAAAGTTTTCTGGTAGACGGCTTATGAGCCACAACCAGAATGGCCTTAATGGGAGATGAGATACCGGGAGTCCTAGCCATTATTGGAACTGGATCAGCCAAGCTGCAAGCTTGAGGTTGACCAGGTTCGGGGTTGGGCAACCCGCGGGATGCGAGATCAGGTCTGGACTGGGATCCAGAATCCACGGAGGAGCCACACTGAGACCGCAGAAAAGGGAACCAGATCTGTTGAGGCCAGTATGGGGCTATGAGGATAACTCTGCTCCCCAAACAGGCTTTCTGAATGAATTTCATCATGAGTGGAAGGGGGGGGTAAGCATAAAGGTGAATGGGAGGCCAAGCATGGACTAGAGCGTCTCTGGGGGGTCTCCCCTCTGGGGGGATTTATTGCTAAGTACTCGCTGCATTTTGTGTTTAAAGGAGAAGCAAAAAGATCGCAGCGAGGCCGACCCCATTTGTGGAAGATCTGCTTCGCAACAGATGGATTCAGAGACCACTCGTATGGACTGAGAAACACCCGACTTAGCTTGTCCGCTAATATGTTGGACCGTCCCGGGATGTGCGTTGCTACCAGAAAGTGGTTGGTGGAGATCGCCCATTCCCAAACTCTCATGGCCTCTCGACACAGGGGATAGGATCTGGTTCCTCCTTGTTTATATACCAGACTACAGACATGTTGTCTGTCTGGATCACAATAGTCCCCAGGGGAAGAAGGTCGTGGAGAGCTTGCAACGCCAAAAGCACCGCCCTCATCTCTAGGACATTGATATGCAATGCGGTCTCTAGGGAAGTCCACGTGCCTTGAATGGATCTGCCTGAACAATGCCCCCCACACCCGAGGCGAGAAGCATCCGTGGTCAACGTGGCTTCGACCGGGAGAATCACAAAAGGCCTCCCTTCTCTGAGTTCCCGCGCATGTAACCACCAAAGAAGGGAGTCCCTGCAAACTCTGCTCAGCAGTATCGGCGTGTTCAATGTGTGGAACGAGAGGGACCATTGGACTTGACGGGTCCATTGTAATATTCTCATTCGCAGACGGGCATGGAGGGAAAGACCGATCGCTGCTGACAAAGACCCCAGTGCCCTTAGGACCAACTCCGCTGGAGGAGAAGGACTCCAAAGAAGGGCTAACACCTGATATGACAAGCTGTTCAGTCTGACTGACGTTAGAGTAGCTCGGGAGATTCGAGTATCCAACCTGGCCCCTATGAATTCTAGGGCTTGAGTGGGGCACAGGCAGGACCTTCTGCCAGTTCACTGAAATGCCTAGGTTGTGGGCTAGAGTCAGTGCGCAATCTCTCGCCACAGAGAGTTGATGCCTGTTGGTCGCGGTAAGGAGCCAGTCTAGGTACAGGAAGACCTGAATGCCCTGAAGTCTCAGGTGGGCTGCAGCCACCGCCATGACCTTGGTGAACACTCTGGGGGCTGAGGTGAGGCCGAATGGAAGAACCCTGAATTGATAATGACTGGCTCAGAGCCGGAAGCAGAAAAACCTCCTGGATCGTCTGTCCAAGATGTGGTAGTACGCATCCTTCAGGTCTATGGAGCACATCCAGTCGTTCTCCCGCAGAAGGGGGAGAATAGATTGAAGAGTGACCATCCGGAACTTTTCCTTGGGTATGAACAGGTTCAGAGCGGAAAGGTCTAGGATGGGTCTGAGGTCCCCGGTTTTCTTTGGCACCAAAAAGAACCTTGAGTAATAACCCAATCCGGACTGATCTGGGAGGACGGGCTGGATGGCTCTTTTTCTTAGCAGCTTCAAAATCTCTGAAGCCGTTGCCTCCCTCTGATCGGGTGGAACATCGGGGAAGCGTCTGGTTTTGGGGGGGAAGATTTAGGAATGGAATGGAATAACCTCTGGAAATGATACGGAGCACCCATCGATCCGTTGTAAGGGACTCCCAGTTTGACAGGTGCTCCGTCAACCGCCCCCCCAACTGCCTCCAGAGAGGGACAGTCGGGCAAGCCCTCAGGGCTGTTGCGCGGGTCTGTCCAAGAAAGGTTCTCTAGACCCGAAATTACATGGCCCCCTCTGCCTCTGGGCCGGCGTCCACCTTGTCCTCCTCTGCCTCTAGAGGACGAGTGGTCCGCAGCTGGATGGGATTGCTGAGACTTGCGGAACCATAGCTTCTTTCGTCCCCTCTGATTCCTGGAGAAGGATCTTTGGGGACTAGAGAAGTAGACTCCGATGGCAGACAGCATCTTCCCGTCCTTTTTGCTTTGGACCAGCGTATCGCGAACAGTCTTGCCGAAAAGAGCAGAACCGTCAAAGGGGGCGTTCGAGAAGGACGCCTTGAAGGGATCCGTGAAGTCGCAAAGACGGAGCCAGGCGTGACGTTGTAAGACGACCCCTGCTTCGCTGGCTCTAGCGGCTCCCTCCGAAGCATGGGAGAGGAGCCGCATAGACGTATTAGAGATGGATTTCAAAGTGGCCATTTGTGTCGTAAACACATTCTTGTCTCCGACCGACATGGACTCCGGGGGGGCTACAGCGTATTCCTTGATCAAGTCTCGCTGTAGCCTGATGGTATGTGCCATATAGTTCAGCGCCCTTATGGAAAAGGTCGCTGAAGCAAACATCCGCTTCCCAATCTAGTCCAGTGCTCGAGATTCTTTATCTGGCGGGTGGACCAAAAAACTCTCCTGAGCGAGTTCTTTCTTGGTGGCCGTCGCCACCAACATGGCATCAACAGGGGTTCCTTTGGCCCATGACTGTATCTGTGGGGGGACTTAAGACTTTATCGGGATGCCTAGGGATTGGCTCCATGGTGTCGGGCTCCTTCCACGCCCTGGTGGTAATTAAGTCCACCAGGGGGTCAACTGGAGAGGACACCCAGGAGGTAGATGGGCCTGCCTCAAACGCCTCCAGGAACACGGATTCATCAGGGGAAAGTTTTTGGGCAGACCACCCCCCCTCTAATACGCAACATTTCCATGATGTCTCCAAAGGAGACATCTTCAGGGGGTGACCTTGGGGAACCCTCCCTATCATCTAAGTCCGTGTCGGTGGTAACTGACTCGGGGGAGTCCAGGTGCCTCCTTTTACACTGACGTTTCCGAGGAACCTCCTCGGTGGGGCTATCAGAAGAGGGCTCGTCCACGGGTTGCTGTTCCTCCACGGGAACTAGCTGGAGGGCTTGGGCAGGCTGTCCCGATGGTCGGATGATGGAAGACAGACCCTCATACAGTGGGTGTACGGGTGGATCCGAAGCCCGAACCGGGGACCTCGACAGTATCCTCTCCACTACCTCAAAAGCCGAAGGAGAATCGCCCTCGCCAGCCTCTGAGAGCAATCTCCACGGCTCCGAGGAAGGGATCGGGGTCGGAACCGATGCAGTCGGCGCAGAGAGAGGTGCGCTCCGAAGCCAACAGCTCCGAAGACATAACTCCCTCGGATCAGATGCTCAGCCCTTGGCCCCGAGAGCTCGGATCCGACAAGCTCGAGGGCATAGTCGGCGAAGAGACCAGTGTTATCGGCGCCGACAAATCCCTGGGTCCGAAGGGGCCCAGATCCGATGACTCAGAGATCCGAAAAAGAGTCGGAGAAGGAGTGATCGGGGCAAACATGGGAGCTGCACTCCCCCCCAGAGGGGGGGGGGGGAGGCAAGAGCACCCCCATCTGCATTTGGGTCTGCAAGAACAGATGCATCATCTGATCCATATCCGCTTCAGAGATGCTTCTGGTTGACCTGGAAGAGGTAGTCGAGGCGGGCCGGGAGGGCCGCCTCGACGACCTCGAGGGAGACCCCTGAAGGAGACTTAGCTGCTTTAGCTGGTGTGGCAGAGGGGTGAGATTCAGCCCGCCTTTTATGGGATCTATGTCCCTCCTTATCCTTGTGCCTCTTCTCCCTAGCAGAAGAGGCACTAGTTTCCTCAGAGCTCAAACCCAAAGAGGGAGGTTGAGTCCCGGGTTGAGCTAAGGGAACAGAGGGTGACGGGGCTGCCGAGGCAGCCGGAGCCCGAATGGGAGAGGAAGAAGCTGACTCCTGGGGGAGCTTTCCCGCCAGGATCAGCTTGTTCTTCCTATCCCGAAGTGCCCGGGGGTTAAAGGCCGCACAGATCTGGCAGGCCTCTGATAGATGGGCTGCCCCCAGGCACAAAACGCACTGAGTGTGGCCATCAGCTGGGGAAAGCTTGTGGCCACACACAGTACATTTAGAAAAAATGGCCTTAGGCCCTTCCGACATCTTAGCACTCACACACACACACAAACGTTAAGGGGGGAGGGGGAGTGACTAAAGAAAAGCTAATTAACTGCACCAAAAAAAAAAATTAAACTAGCACAAAAAGGGATAGAAAAAAGGGCTAATACCACACACACAAGATTTTAACTTCTAGAGAGTTTATAAATCACGAACGATCTCACCCAGCCAGGAGCTCTTCAAAAAGGAAAGCTTCTTCAGCCGTGGCAAAAAACGATCTGGGGTAATATGGTTGGTAGCAGGGGATTATGGGTAGGGGAGGAGCTAGGAGCTCAGATCTTGGAGCTTGGAAAGCTGCCGGCTCGGATCAGAGGTCGGATCAGATACCCACAGGTTGCAGAGCAAATGAAGTAACTACTTCAGATCTTTAGTTTTATCCAGATAATATCTGAGTTGTCCATGCAAATCCAAGGTGTGAAGAACATTCTCACTGGCAGACTATGGAGAAGGAAAAAAGGATGCGAGATGAATAGACTGATTAAGGGACAACCCATTGACCACCTTGGTCATAAAAGGATTAGTACAAAAAGACACACTGTCTCTGTGGAAAACTAAGAAAGGAGGAATGACTATGAGAGCCTGAAGTTCAGATACCCTCCTCCTGACTGAAGTGACAGCCAAAGAGCAATTGTCTAAGTACAATATTGCAAGGAAGTTGGAAGAAGCAGGTTCAAAGGAAGCCTGAATCAGATTTTCAAGTACAAAAGTAAGGTCCTAAAAAAGGCAAAATAGGCTTAATGGAAAGGTTGATGTAAAGGACACCTTTAATAAATTGTTTGGCCTCAACCTAGAGGCCAGTGGAGCAGACAAGCAGAAATTGCTTCTATGTGGGCTTTAATTGAATATGCTAACCCAACATGGAGCAGATCATAAACAGAACCTGAAGAACCTCTACAAAACAAGGGATCCTGATGGCGAGAGAGGCACCACACAGAAAAAAATGCTTCCAATTAGACATATGTGATTTCCAGTTAGTGGATTTTCCTGGTCTCTTGAAGAACACGAAGCATGTCCTCAGAAAAGAGGTGGCTGAAAGGGATCAAAACCCTATCACCCACAGCGTCAGCTGAAGAGTCGACAAGTGAGGATGGATAACAAATCTTTTGTTTTGTGTGATAAGATCCACCCGGTTAAGTAACTTGTGGTGACTGCTCCTGGTCATGTAAGAAACAAGGGGGAACCAATGTTGTCTGGGCCAAAAAGGAGTTCCTAGCAAGAATTTGGAAGAGTCCTGCAAAAACAGAGCGGGGGGGGGGGGGGGGGGGCAGGCAGAGATGCCAGCATGCAAACCGTCGAAAGCCTGCAGTCGAGGAAAATATTGCCCTGAGAAAAGTGATAGCTGGAATTTATGGTGAACCCCAAACTCTTAACAGCGAAATAGTAAACATGAGATCTTACAGCAGAATGTTTGGGAAAGAGCTTGAATAAACTGATCGTCTAGAAGGGAAAGATATGAATTCCTCAAACCCTGCAAAATACGATGACAGGAGCGAGACATTTGGTGAATACCCTTGGGGAAGAACAGAGGCCAAAGGGCAAAGCAGAGAAATGAAAATGCAAGAAAGGCAGAGAAATGGAAAATTTTCCTGAAGACATGATGGATAAGGATGGGAAGGTATACATCCTTGGGGTCTATATTAAATGGGTGAACGCTTAAAATAGCGAACACTGATTTATCAACCCTTTAAAAGTGAAAGCTTGAAAGCGCGAACACACGGAACAGCGATTTTTTTTCATAGGGGAAAAAAATCGCTGGGCCATTTTCAGAACTTTGCCATTTCCTCCATTGTGGTGCAATTTTGGAGTTGGCATATTTAAGTACGGGGGTATAGGGACGAAGCTCCTCACTTTATTTAGTTTTGAAGTTTTAAAAAAAAAACAGTTTTATGTGTTCAGGCTTTCTAGCGTTTGCTTTTAAAGGGTCATTAAATCAGTGTTTGCTATTTTAAGCATTTGCTGATTTAATATAGACCCCATCCTTGAAATCCAGAAAGACCAGAAAAGGCCTAGGGTAAAAAAGGAGGAAATTTTTGCAAGGATAACATCAGATAGTAAGGAATCTTGAGAAAGGTGTTAAGCTGGGAAAGATCCAGAAATGGCCTCCAACTGCCATCCTTGAGTGGGACCAGAAACATCCTGGAATAAAATCCCTTCCCATACCTAGGCAGTGGGTACGGTTTGAATGGTGCCCTGATCCGAATGAAGAAATTCTGGGTAATGACACAGCTGTTCTGGAGGAGGTAGAGCAATGTCTGAAAAGGAAGGAAGGGACTTCCAAACCATCCAATATCCCTGACGGATGATGGACAGAACCCAAGAGTCTAAAGTAATTTGGAAAAGACAGGGTCAGGAGGAGGGACAAGGGAACCTGTCTGAGGACAGGAGGAAGCAAACTGACAAATAGAACCTGAGTTATCCTTGAAAGGTGGTTTCTGGGAGGTAGGAGTCTGAGTACACTTAGCAGAAGGCAGACACCTAGAACCCTTCTTGCTCTTAGGAGGAGGGCAAGATTGCCTACAAACAAAAACAGACTTGGAAGAATAATACCTCTGAAATTTGGGAACAGGAGAAAAAAAATATGTTTCAGCTCCTGCAAGGCTTTACCCTTGTTCTGGAGGGGCTTGAAAACTTCAGCTAAAGCAGGCTCAAAAAGATTTATATTATTTAAAGGAGCATCCAAAAGTTTGGCCTTAATATCATCAGGCAAAGTCTGAAGGCGAACCACAGAACGTTCCTTACTGAACCAAAGGCAGCAGTCCTGAAAGAGGCATCAGCCTCATCATAGCTACATTTGATTGAGTAGAAAGCAACTTGAAATGTTCTGCCCAATAGGAAAAGGGCTGAAGCCTGTCTCTCACAGTCAAGAAGGTCAGAAACCACATTAGAAGCCTGTGAAAGGAAGGACAAATCATACCTGTTCATATAAGTCTGGTAGTTAATGGTAATAAAGGATAAAGTGGTAGCAGTATAAACTTTTCTGCCCAGTCTTTCCATAGCCCTGCTATCCTTATCAGAAGGCAACAGTTTAGCAAAGGGTGATAACTTGGACAGCTTATAAGAGGAGACCAACAGCACTGAAGGGTCCGCAGAAGGGCATTTATAAAGGAATCACTCCACAGGCACTTTATAGAATTTATCTGGCTTCTTAGGTGCAGGGGGCTGAGAAAGCATCCTGAAGTGCAGCCAGAACAGGAGGAAAGACAGACTGCTTAGGGGACTCCATCTACAGGAACTCATATCTTTTTCTGAATCTGAGAGATTTGAGAACAATCCCACTTAAATTACTCCATCATACAGGCAATGGTATCCCCCAAAGGAGGTTTCCTCCAGGGGGTAATCTCTACTTATGGATTCCTCCTCCTCCTCTGAACCACAGTCCAAAGGGGAAGGGTTTTTGGGAAAAGTAAGCCAGAGATTCTTTCCCCCAAGTCCAGGTCCTCATTCAAGGAATCCAATTCCCTAGGCCTCTTGAGTGGAGTAGAAGACCAGGGAGGAGCAGGCATAGAGACCCCTAGAGGAGACTTC
Organism: Protopterus annectens; assembly: GCF_019279795.1. Lineage (NCBI taxonomy): Eukaryota > Metazoa > Chordata > Ceratodontiformes > Protopteridae > Protopterus > Protopterus annectens. Next base: position 339,622,592 of record NC_056750.1, read on the forward strand.
AAAGCTAATCTTCCTCAGTGTAATCAACAGAATTCCCCCCTCAGTGTCAGGTACAGACGTTTGAAAAGCCTACAAGGATGTGCAAGAAGCCAGATCCATACCAGCCTCTGACAGGGATCATGGCAGAGGAATCCTAAGCAACCAGTGGTCGGTCCTCCAGGCTTTCACCACCCTCGAGACAGACGACTGGGGAAGGCTGGACAGCAGCCAGATCAGACATAACTTTTTAGCTGCCTTCTTAGCATATGGTTGGCTCTCAGGATGGGAGGATTCAGTCATAGCACCCTGAGCCACAAACTTCAAATGTTGGTTCTCCAAGTATATAGACAAAAAGAAGAGACAACTATGTAGGGTCTTAGGCACAAGTACCTGACAGAGCACTGCTTATGATCGTGAGAAGCACCAAAAACAGAAGAGACACTGGTCGTGATGGTCTTTATGGGGAATCTGCCTTCCACGATGACATTTCCCTTTCTGGATGACAAACACAATAACCACAATAAAAGAAAAAGAAGAAACCCCAACGAGGCACTCATCTGAAAACATGGCTTGGTAACCAGCACAGCAGAAGGGCGTTCGGACTGACATTCAATAATGGCATTTGGATTTGCGGCAAATTAGTTCTGTGTCCCCCTCTATACATCACCTTTATGCCCTGCGCCTTTGCATGAGGTGGACATGTGTAAAGTACGATACTTGTAAGTAGTAAAGGCTTTGGTAGACTAGCCAGACAATGGGCTATTTTTGGCAGGAGATCCTTTAGGTACAGAATACTTGCAACAGTGATATGGAAGGACATTTACTTTGAGGGACTAACAAAGGTTAAAATGTTGAAGAAAGGGGAATCTCACAGAAATAGAACAGGCACAAATCCAGAGTGCTTAAGAGAAAATAAAAGATTACCTAGATAATATGTAGGAATTCAGAAAGATTGCTGTTAAGGAGACATTTCTGAGAACTCCAGACCACGAAAACTTTTAGCACAATGACTTAGGGTTGTCACCACATTTCAGAAGCCTATAACAAGAAAAATATGCAGAGATCCTGTAGAGGTATTCAAGATATTTCTGAAATGCTTAAAAATTTGTATAAAGCAGAGAAATGTGGAAGTAAAGAAAGAGCACAAATGGGAATATTTATGGAAGACAAGTACACCAAGATTAGAAGCAGGTGAGGATCGACAACTAACAGTTATGATAGGAAATTAAATTAAAACAGTGATGTATAATCAATCTTCAAAAAATCTTCGTCTCCAGGAACAGATGGTATTCCTGTGGAAATCTGGAAATTAAGAGGGGAGAAAGTGATAAAGATTTGGAAGAATTTATTTCAAAATCAAAGACCAAGTGAACGTTGTCATTCAGACTACACAACTTGTGCAACACTGAATGGAATGTTGTTATTCCATCTCAAGGTGGAGAGATTTCCACATATAGACACTCCACAGTACAATAGCTAATATTGGCACAACGCACATTATTTTCTTAAACTCTACTATACATACTGATTACACATACAAGAGACGTTTTCCATGGTAGTCATTACTGCACAGTTGCTTTACAGCTTTGACTAGTGCATAAAAATATGAATTAGGAATCTCAGAGGTATCAGTGCACAGATGTATCATATAAAAAAATATAACTCATTGTCACTGGAATTTTCAGCAGCCTTTTTCAGAGTATGGAGTTACTGTAAGTTTAGTAGTCTAACAGCCTGTGGGAAGAAACTTCTACTGAATCTGGCTGTTTTGCAACTTATAATGCCATAGCGTTTACCAGAAGGTAAATAGCTGAACAGTCCATGGATAGTCTCTCTGGTTATCTTGTTGGCTCTGCTGAGACACCGCAACAGGTACATTTCTTGGATGGCTGGAAGCGTAGTCCCAATGATTTTCTCTGCTACCCTGACCAGTTTCTGGAGGGCCTTTTGTTCTGAGGTGGAGCAGTTACCGTACCAAGTTGCAATACTGTTGGTTACTATACTCTCTATGGTGCCTCTGTAAAAGGTAGTGAGGACTGGAGAGGGGAGGTTTACCTTCCTCATATTTCGTAAGAAATGAAGGCATTGCTGTGCTTTCTTTACAATGGCAGTAGTATTAATGCTCCACCTTAGGTCATCTGTGAAAGGTACCCCCAAAAATGTTGTACTTTTCACACTCTACACTATTTCATTATGGGTCATTAGTGGAGACTGTGCATTATGCCTTCTGAAATCAACAATGATCTCTTTGGTCTTGTTCATGTTTAGTGTGAGGTTATCATACCATACGATGAGTTGACTAACTTCCTCACTATAAGCTGATTCATCATTGTTGCTAATAAGCCCAATGACAGTCGTGTCATCTGCAAACTTGATGATGTAGCTAGAGGTAAGCTTGGCAGTGCAGTCCTGAGATAAGGTGAATAACAAAGGGCACAGAACACAGACCTGAGGAACCCCTATGTTCACAGTGATGTTCTCTGAAGTGTTATTGTCAGTGCTGTCTGTAGTCTGTCTGTGAGAAAGTCCAGTATGCAGTTGCGTAGGGAGTGTTTACTCCCAGTTGGTTAAGATTCTTTAACAGGTGTTGGGTGAATTGCTCTGCTGAAGGCAGAGCTAAAGTCTATGAACAATATCTACACAACAGTTCTTGTTTTCCAGGTGGCTATGGATAAGTGAAGTGTCATTGATATAGCATCTTTTGTGAAGTGGTTTGGTCAATATGCAAACTGAAGTGAATCCAAAGTAGCAGGAAGGCTGGATGTTATATGGTCCTTGACCAGCCACTCAAAGCACTTCATTACTAATAAAGTGAATGCTATGGGACAGTAGTCATTTAAGTTAAGAGTTAACGGTGGGGACTTCTTTGGCATAGGTATTATGGTTGTAGTTTTGAATCATTTGGATACGGCAGCCTGACTTAATGAGATGCTGTAGATGTCTATGAGAACTTGTGTTAGTTGGTCAGGGCATTCTCTGAGCACCCGTCCCGGGATATTTACTAGTATTTTAAAATGAGAGGAAGCACCAACATCTTGAAGAAAGCTGTGGTGGCTGTATTACATAAAGTAGTAAAGACCTATCAGACAAAGTTTCATACAGACCCATTTCAATTTTAAACCATGATTATAAAGTATTTATGTTTATCCTAGCTAAAGGAACAGCAATGACATTTGCCAAACATGATAGATATGAATCAATGTGATTTTGTTGAGGCAAAGCAAACATCAGATAACACTAATAGAACAAGAAAATAAAACTTTTGTTAATGGGTCTTCATCGAGAGAAAGCATTCGAGAGAGTAAGCAGGGATTTTATGAGTAAGGCAATGGAAACATTTGCATTCCCTGATTCAATAAAATAAGGGTATATGAGGGATCGAAGACAAAAATTAAAGTGGGAGAGTTCCTCTCTGATAAGTTGTGTCTGAACAGACAAACAGGCTTGGGTATCCTCTTTCTCCTTTGATATTTGCGTTATATTTACAGCCAATGGCAAACAGAATAAGGGAATCAAATTCAAGGATAACACTGATATGGTAATTAAAAAGACTTGGTTTTACTTGCAGGAAATATTTTTGTACCTGATAAATCCAGCAACTGACATCTCAGTGCTGCTGAACATTTTGAAACAGTTTCAAAATTTTTTTTTTTTGGGGGGGGGGGGGGGGGATATAACATTAATGACTACAAAAACAAAGGCTATAGCCATAAATTACACACCCACACAATAATTGATTCAGCAATACCCATATATATGGGGGCATAAGATGAAGTATTTGAGAGTATAGTTTCATAGTTTAGTACTAGGCTATCTGCCCTGGGGCATTTGTAAGCCTAGCCATAGTGATGTGGCTTTCGCCACTCCATGAAATGGTACAAAAATGTACAGAATAGATTTAGAATACTGTGCCTCTGTCTAGTAGTGACACAGTGAAGGTCCCCTTATATAACAGAATTAGTTTACTGTGCCCCTGTCTAGTAGTGACACAGAGGTGACCCCTGGATTAAACTTACGATCTCCCATCCACTCATCAAGATTTCTCTTGAAGAGAGTTAGTGAGGGGCTCTGCCTAACATGAACTGGGATTCTGTTCCAGAGCATGGGAAGCCTCTGGGTTATGACTCTATCCCTCCAGCATGTCCTATTCATACCTGTGCCGAGGTGCAAGTCCTTAGCTCTCGTGGTTCTGATGAATTTGGATTTTTTGAGGTGGAGCATGTCCATCAGCTCCTGATTGGACATGGCCTTGTACGTCAGGCACAGATCACCTCTGAGCAGGCGGTATGCTACTGAATAGAGCTGGAGTTCCTTTAGTCTGGCAGAATAAGACATATGTTGGAGACCCTTGATCCTCTTGGTGAGGTACTTTTGTGGTCTCTCCAGCTGTTGCAAATGCCGGGTGAGATACATACCAAATGGGGCATTGTACTCAATCATGGGTCTGATGAGGGAGTATAGGGGTACAATGACATCCTTGGATCTGGATGTGAATCCCTTCATGATAAGGTGTGCAAGGTAGAATGTCTTTCTAACCACTTTGGCAACGTGGGTGTCAAATTAGAGGTCGCTGTCGACTTGGGTCCCTAGGTCTCTGATTACTTTTTCCGTACTCAGTGGGTTGCTGTCTATGTGATAATTTGTGGGTACTTTGTTTTTCCCAAAGGGGATGACTATACATTTTTTGGCATATAGTTTAAGGCCATGACTCCGGCACCAGTTGTCCGTTTCTGTGAGGCTTTTTTGTAGGATGTATGTGTCCGCTGGTGTATCGACTATGGCGACTAGTTTGCAGTAATCTGCGAACTTTGTCAGCCACAACCCTCCCATGTTTGCTTTAACATCTGAGAAATAAATGCCGAACAAGAGGGGTCCCAGGACAGATCCCTGTGGGACACCACTTGTGACTGGCTTTGAGTCTGACATTGCTCCAGCGATTTTAACTTTATGGGTTCTGTCCTTTAGCCAGTTTGCAACCCCCATCTAGTGACATAAGGGTTTACATTTAAGCTGTTGAGCTTATCTATGATGCCTGAGTGGGGTATTGTGTCGAAGGCCTTGGCCAAGTCCAGGTAGGCTGTATGGACTGCTTTGCCCTCATCAATGGCTCTAGTGACTGTTTCGAAAAAGTCAACCAGGTTCAAAAGGCAGGATCTGCCCTTTACAAAGCCGAACTGGGTGGGATCAAGTGTCTGTAGGTCCCCAATGTCTCTGTTTATGAGTTCCATAATGATTCTTTCCAGAGCTTTGCAGACCAGACTGGTTAAGCTTATGGGGCGGTAGTTCCCAGGGTCTGTAGAGGTACCCCCTTTGTGGAGTGGGACCACTGTTGCTGTACGTCAGTGTTCAGGGTACATATCCTGTAGTAAGGCTATGGTTAAATAGCATTTTTATGTGCGGGTTTAGCTCCTCTTGGAGTTCACGTAGCACGCAACCCGGGATAACGTCAGGTCCCATTGATGCTGTGTTTTTAGCTTTGCTGAGGGCGGCTCTCACCTGGACATCTGAGATGACAGGGAGATTACATTCAGCTGGGATAAGTATTTCTTCTTTTGGGGGTGAGGGGGGGGAGAAATTTGCACTGAACCGTGTCAGCCAGAATGTTGGCAATATCTGTGGGTTCAGTGTATTTTTTGTTGTGAACTAATTAGAAGTTATGTACCTACCATAACGTTCCATGTTAGTTGTCTTCTCTCGCCTTCTTTCTTGCTGGATGGTTCGGAGCCGATCCTCGGCTCCGACTCGGCACTTGCTTAGCTTGAGAACTCCTTTTACCAGCTCGAGGCAACCCTATATCCCATGATGCAAGGCGAGACTACCTCAGATCTCGTTTTGTAGCTAAATAACCCTGCCAATAATACTAATCCCAAAGGAAGAGCAAAACTAGCCTAGAAGAACTAGGCAAAAAGTTCCTAAGATAGACTCTCTAAGAACTAAGGAGAGTGAATCTGATAAAGAGAAACTCTTCAAGATCTGTCCAGGCCAGGGGGAAGGAGGGAGGGACGCAAGAAAGAAGGCGAGAGAAGACAACTAACATGGAACGTTATGGTAGGTACATAACTTCTAAATGTTAAGTTGTCAATCTCGCCTTCGTTCTTGCTGGATGGGACCGCGTCCCTAGCACCTGTATCCCGGGTGGCTCAATGGAACAAACTCTTGAGTACTGTGGAACCAAAACTGGCTCTGTCCCTGGAGGCCAAATCTAATTTGTAATGAGAGACAAAGGTATGAGGAGTGGCCCAAGTAGCTGCTGCACAAATGTTATCAAAGGGTAGCCTATCCTGAAAAGCTGTAGAAGTGGATAGGCTCCTGGTTGAATGTGCCTTCGGTTTCGAGGGTAGTTGCTTGCCTCTGAGCGAATACACGTATGAAATGGTGGAAGATAACCATCTGGACAAGGTCACTTTTGATACTGGGAGACCTTTCCCGTTTTCTGCATAGGAGACAAATAATTGATCTGATTTCCTGAATTGTTTAGTTCTATGCAAATAATATCTGAGCTGACGATGGACATCCAAACAATGCAGCTTTTGTTCAGCTCTGTCAGAATAATTTGGGAAAAAAACTGGTAGATCGATGGATTGATTAATATTAGTTTGAGAAACAACTTTGGGAAGAAAGGATGAATTTGTTTCTCAAGGATACCCTGTCCTTGTGAAAAACCAAGTAAGGAGAACGGATGCAGAGAGCTTGAATCTCGGATACCCTCCTTGCTGAAGTGACAGCCAGTAAGAATATTGTTTTCCAGGTCAGTAACTTCAAGGAGCATGAAGCAGACGGTTCGAAGGGGGGTAAAATCAAGGATGCTAGCATCAAATTCAGATCCCATTGTGGAGGAGGATGTCTTATTGGAGGCTTTAGGAGAAAAATTCCTCTCAGAAAAGCTTTGCATAGTCTATGTGACATAATGTTATGATCTTGCAAGCCAACATGATATTTGGAAATAGCCGCCAGTTGAACTTTGACTGTTGATGAAGAAGATCCTGACTGAAAACTTCAGCCAGAAAATCTAAAACAGAATGCACAGGTGCAGTAAAGGGATCAATGTGCCTGGAGTTTGCCCAAAGGGAAAAGCCGCCACTTGCTAGCATAAACCGTTCTGGTGGGCGACTTCAAGGAAGCTATTAAGATATCACTGACAGGATCAGAGATCATAGGAAGCCTGGCTAGGGAAGGAAGTGGAGCAACCAAGCAGTGAGGTTGAGAGAACGAATGGCCCGGTGATGTTGACCCGATTGGTGGATCAAAAGATCCGGAACTGGGTCCAGATGCCAAGGCTGCACCAGGAGGTGACGATGTAGGGTCGGAAACCAAATTTGTCGAGGCCAGTAAGGGGCAATGAGAATCATCTTGGCTCTCAAAACGGTAGCTTTCTGAATGACCTGTGGAATTAAGGGGAAAGGAGGAAAGGCGTACAGAAGACCCCGGGGCCAATCCTGGGTTAGAGAGTCTCTCAGGGGTTGGCCTGGTAGGGGAAAGAGGATGAAGAAGTCCGGGCATTTGTTGTTTTGGAGTGTAGCAAAAAGGTCGCAACAAGGAGTGCCCCACTTCAGAAATATCTCGTCCACTATCGATTGATTGAGAGACCACTCGTGAGGCATGAGAATGGCTCTGCTCAGTCTGTCTGCTAAGAGGTTGGACCTGCCGGGGATGTGCGTTGCTATCAGAAACCGATGAGAGTAGATTGCCCATTGCCAAAGTCTGAGAGCTTCTCGACACAAAGGATAGGACCTGGTCCCGCCCTGCTTGTTGATGTACCAGACCACGGACATGTTGTCCGTTTGAACTGCAATAGTCCCCGCGGGAAGAAAGTGGTTGAGGGCTTGCAACGTTAAAAGCACCGCTCTCATCTCCAGGACATTTATGTGCAGATGGTATTCGATGGGTTGCCAAGTCCCGTGGACCATCCTGCCCTGATAATGCCCCCCCCACCCGATCAGAGAGGCATCCGTAGTGACTGTGGCAACCGGAGGAGGGAGAACAAATGGTCGGCCCTGATGAAGTAGAGGGGAAGATATCCACCAGGTTAGATGAGTCTTGCACGATTGTGTAATCAAGATTTCGTGCCTCATGGGAAGGTTCTGGAACGACCACTGAGTGAATAACATCCACTGCAGAAGACGCATGTGGAAGCGAGCTAATGGTAGAAGTACAATGGCCGCAGCCATAAGACCTAGAACCTTCAGAACCAATCTGGCTTTGACTTTGCTGCTCTGCAATAAGATCCGAACGTATTTTTGGATGTCCAGAATTCTCTGATCTGTTAGTCTGGCTAACATACTGACGGTGTTTAATTCTGCGCCTATAAAGGTGATAGATTGGCAAGGCAGCAGAGAAGATTTTTCAAAATTCACCGATATTCCCAACCTTTTGCAAAGCTGAAGAGTGTAGTCTTTGCTCTGAAGAAGCTGATGCTTGGTGGTGGCGGAGAGGAGCCAGTCGTCTAAATAAGGAAATACCTGGAATCCTTGACGTCTCAGATGAGCTGTGACCACTGCCATGCATTTGGTAAACACTCTGGGGGCTGAAGTGAGGCCAAAGGGCAGGGCTCTGAATTGATAATGACTGGTCCCTAGCGAAGCGGAGAAACCTCCTGGAGCCTGTGTATCTTTATGTGATAGTACGTCCTGAAGGTCTATCGAGCACATCTAGTTGTCCTTGCCCAGAAAGGGCAGAATGGACTGAAGCGTGACAAATCTGTTTAGATTGCTCAGGACAAAAATAGGTCTCCAATTTCCCGTCCTATTGGGGACCAAAAGAATCTCGAGTAGACGCCGGCTCCTACTTGGTCTGCTGGAACAGTCTGGACGGCTCTTTTTTCTAGGAGCTTTGAAACCTCCTGTATTGCCAAATCCCTTTGACCGGGTGAGATGTCTGGAATGGATTGGTGAGGTCTGGGATACCTTCGAAGGGGATTTTGTAACCCTCGGATATGATCGACTGTACCCACATGTCTTGTGAAAGGGAACGCCAGGCTACTGGGTACAGCGATATCCTTCCCCCGACTGCCTCCAAGGGTGGACAGTCGGGCAACACCTCAGGGATGCTGAAAGGGCTTATTAGGAAGAGGCTCCCTGTTGCCCTGATTCTGGGGACCCCCCCTGCCTCTAGGGCGGCATCTATTATTGTTACCCCCTCTGCCTCTGGGGGTAAACTGACAACGTGTGTCCGGCGCTGCTCCTTGGGCTTTACGGAACCACATCTTTCCTCCCTTCTGACCCTTGGGATAGGGTCTAGAAGGGGTGGAAAAATGGACTCCTACGGCAGAAAGAGTTTTGCCGTCTTGCTCACACCTGGTCAAGGTTTCCTTCACCTGAGGTCCGAACAAAGCCGAACCGTCAAAGGGAGTATTGGTGAAGGACGCCTTAAAGGGGTCCGCGAAATTACAAAGCCGCATCCAGGCTTGACGTCTAAGAGCCACTCCTGTGCCTGCGGCTCTGCTCGCTCCATCGGCTGCATAGGATATGAGCCGCATGGAGGAGTTGGTTAAAGAATTTAGGATTGCTAGCTGTGAGGCAATCTTGTCCTCAGCCCCAGCAGCTGTAGGATCCTGAACCACTTCACCTAGTTCCTTGAGAATATCTCTTTGAAGTCTGGTGAAATGACAAAGGTAGTTCAGCGAACGCATAGCAAAGGTCGCTGAAGAAAACATCCGCTTACCATACCTATCCATGGTCCTAGAATCTTTGTTAGGAGGATGGACAGGCACGGAAGGATCCGCAAGTTCCTTCTTGGTGGCCGCCGCCACCACCATAGCATCCACAGAGACGCCCTTAAAAAGAAACTGCTTGTCTGAAGGGGCCATAATAAATATGGATGGCCTCCTGGGGACAGGTTCCACAGAATCTGGGGCTGCCCACGCCTTCCGAGCCACTACCTGCATAAGTGGGTCGAAAGGCGGAGACACGCAGGAGGTGGAGGGTCAGGATCCAAAAGCCTCCAGGTATACCGACTCATCCTCGGAGGGGTCAATGGAAGGCCAGTTCCCCCTCTGTTTGAGGAGTTCAAGGATGTCTGAAAAGGAGACATCCTCAGAGGGGGACCGTGGGGAACCCTCCGACTCATCTAAGTCAGTATCAGATGTTGTAGACTCAGGGGAGTCTGTGTGTTTCCTCTTACACGTCCTCTTCCGCGGGGGTTCCCCTGCGGGATCAGGAGAAACCTCGAAAGAGGAAGTTATTCCCAATGGGGAAACCTGGGGCGTTGGATCCCTGGGCCTGAGAGCAAGAGGCTGGCAAGAGACATCAACAGGCACCGAAGAGGGAGGAGCAAAAGGGATGGACCGTTGACCTGGCTCAGGTGCCAGGACACTCCTTATCACCTCAAAGGCTCCCCTCCCAGGGAGACCAGAATACTCCCGTTCCGAGGAGACAGGAATTCCCGGTTCTACTGAGAGAGAAGGCTCCGAGGCCTATGTCGGTGCCGAGCTTACCAAAGCCGAAGCCCCGAGAGGGAGAGCGGGGTCGGACAAGGGTCCGATGCCACTAGCCCCCTCGGAGCCGACAAGGGAAACTCGACGACCGGATCCCTCCAAGGAAGGTCTCATGGAGGAGATCGGAGCCGAAGACGACGGAGCCGAAAGGGGATGTATCGGTTCCGGCGCCGACACGGTCGCTGTCCCGAGTAGCTCTGGCTCCCAACTCTGGAGGAGAGTCGGAGGAGGAAGTTCAAGGGGAAGAGCAATAGCCGAAGTCTGTTGAGACGGGCTATGGAGCATTTGGGCTAGTGCCTGTGACTTCAACAGCCTGCTTACCACCCTCTCTAAATCGTGGTCAGACAGCCTGGAAGATCTCGAAGATCGGCTCCGATGACTCCGTTCCGACAAAAGAGGAGACCTCGGAGCCGAGTGGATCGACTCCAAAGAAGGGGACCGAGATCTCTTCTTGGACGAAGCCATCGGAGCCGACGTCCTCTGGGTTCCAGATGGAGCCGAAGGCTTTTCGGCTCCGATACTGGGTAACACGTCGGCGCCAGCCGGAGCCGACAATGCAACTGTAGACTGAGTGTCGGAGCCGGTAGGAACCGACACTACCACATCAGATGAAGAAAGATCGGCTCCAACCGGAGCCGATCTCGACTCCGAAGGAGTCGGAGCCACCGGGGAAGGCTTAACCACTGTAGCCTGAACCTTAGGTGGCTTAGAAGGTTTACTCGACCCAGTCTTAGTGGGTGAACCTTCTGGCTTTAATAAGCCACGGAGGATTAACTTGTTCCTCCTCTCCTGCAGGACTCTCTGGCTAAAAGAATGACATATAGCACAGGAGTCCTGCAGGTGTAAAGGCCCCAGGCAGTAAACACAAGAAGTGTGACCGTCTGTCAGAGACATCTTCTGACAGCACGAGTCACACTTCTTGAAGCCTGAGACCTTTCCTTCCTTAGACATAGTCTAAGCACAACACACACACACACACACACACACACACACACACACACACACACACACACACACACACACACACACTGAACAGTCACACTATTAATCCCAAAAACACACACACAGATAGGGATTAAGAAAGAGAGGCCTAAGCCTAACTGAAATATTATTAACTTTACAAATTAACTTTAAAGTTTAATTAAAGGGAAATAGGGTGGGCTGTAGAAAAACTACACACTATTCTGACTATTAAGAAGAAAGGGAGAGAAAAAAACCCTGACTAAACTGTTTGAAAATTCAAACTCACCTGAGCTGGCAAAAAAAGAGACCTCTTCGCAAAGCGGCAAACGAGATCTGGGGTAGTCTCGCCTTGCATCATGGGATATAGGGTTGCCTCGAGCTGGTAAAAGGAGTTCTCAAGCTAAGCAAGTGCCGAGTCGGAGCCGAGGATCGGCTCCGAACCATCCAGCAAGAATGAAGGCGAGATTGACAACTTAACATCTATAGATTAAGAAAGCTTCTGTTATGGCAGCTAAGGACACGAAGAGAATAAACAAAAGATAACACAAAAACTGAGAAAAGTACTGTTGTGTACACTTACCATACATGTAGATGTTCGAGTGTATTCACTGTTGTAGTCATTACATTTGGGTAATCTGCTGGCAGGTTGCCCTCAGTCGGCCTGAATTCCAAAGCCTTGGATCCTGCGTCGGTTGCTGTCTTCTCTTCCATGACGTCAGGTCGTCAGGGGTATAAAACATGCAGCCAACGCCATTTTCTTTAGTTTTTCTTGCCCCTGATGTCAGGTGCCCCCAAAAAGGTAGCAATATTCTATATATTTATATATATATATATATATATATATATATATATATATATATATATATATATATATATAGATAGATATATATAGATATATATATATAGATATATATATATATATATATATATATATATACACATACACATGCATCAATATAAACTTTACCTTCATCTACAAGCAAATACACCACATAGGTTGTAGAAGATAGAGCAGAAAAGATAAACTGTAGAATGACAGGGGGATGGCAGGATGGTAACCTGGACTTCAACAGTGAATATACTCGAACATCTACATTTATGGTTAAGTGTACACAAAGTACAGTTTTATACCTACCATAAATATAGATGCTAGAGTGTAAACACCGCTGCAGTCATTACACTTGGGTTATCCTGCCGTCAGGCGGTTCCCCAGTCGGCCTGAGCTCCAAAGTCTTGGTCCAACATCGGTTGCTGTCGCCTCCTCCCTGACGTCAGTGCGACAGGGGTATACAAGATGCAGCTGACGTCATTTTCTTCAGTTTTTCTTGCCCCAGATGTCAGGTGCCCCCAAATAGGTAGGCAATTCAACCTGCTAGTAAATTATACAAAAGAAAAGCAAACAACCATTGTTAGTTACCAGCAAATACTCTCCATAGATAATAAAGGGTAGATGACCTAGGTACGTACCAGAAAGTAAGAGGGGAAGGAGGGAGGGTAACCTGGACTGCAGCAGTATTTACACTCGAGCATCTACATTTATGGTAGGTACAAAACTGTACTATGTTCATCGTGTTACACTGCTGTAGTCATTACACTTGGGTGGAATCCCAAAGCTGAGGTAGGGAGGCCGGATCTATAAGGCATTAGGGGTGGCTATAAGGCCCTGCAGCACAGCAGTGGCAAAGCCAGCTCTGGATTTGGAGTATAAAGGCAAATGGTAATGTTTGGTGAAGGTATGCACAGAACTCCATGTTGCTGTTTCCAAGATATCCTTGGTAGGTACTCCTCTGAGGTAGGCAGTTGAAGTGGCTGTTGACCTGTTGGTGTGAGATCTAGTGTTGCTAGGTACAGGTTTACCATGGTGGGTTTAACAGAAACGTATACAGTGTCCTATCCATTTTGAAATTGTCTGCTTTGAAATGGCTTTTCCCTGTGCTCCTGCAGCGTATGCCACCAATAATTGCTCAGATTTTCTGAAAGCTTTGGTTTTGTCCAAGTAGAAGCGTAACTGCGTGTGAATGTCCAAAGAATGTAGTAGTCTCTCCCCTTTGTTGTGTGGTTTTGGATAAAAAGTTGGCAAGTGAATAGTTTGGTGTAGAGCCACACTTGATACCACCTTTGGCATAAACGTAGGGTTAGTTCTTAAAGACACCCTGCCCTGGTGGAAGATGAGGAAAGGTTCCACTGCCATTAGTGCCTGTAATTCTGAAACTCTTCGTGCTGATGTTATTGCCAGTAGTAGAGCAGTTTTCCAAGAGATGTATTTTAATTCTGCTGTGTTAGCTGGCACAAAAGGAGGTAAAGTTAATTTTTACAAAACAAAGTTGAGGTCCCAAGTTGGTGTAGGTGCTCTACGGGGCGGTCTCATGTTTTTAGCCCCCCTAAGGCACTGTTTGAGCAAAGGATTAGGAAAAATTGGTGGATCCATGTTGTAATGAGCAGAAATGGCTGAGGCGTGGATCTTAATGGATGAGAAGGAGAGGCCCTTGTCCAGCATCTCATTTAAGTACTGAAGTATCTGAGGAATGTTTGGGACAAGAGGGTCAAGGCTGTGCGCTTGGTTCCAGGCACAGAATCTCTTCCATTTATCCGAGTAGGCTTTCCTGGTGCTAGGCCTTCTGGCCTCCAGAATGACATCCATAACAGCTTTGGAGAGAGGCATTGCTTGCTTGACTAAGGAATTTTCCATGAAGCTAGATTTAAGGTCCTTAGCTGGCTGTGAAGTATCTGATTGTTGTGCTGTCAACAACTGTGGGATTTGAGGCAAAAATCCAGGGTGGTTCTTGTGATAACTTCTTTAAGATTGGGTACCAGTGCTGGTGTGGCCAGTCTGGTGCAATCAGGATCATCTTTGGCTCTTCTTGCCTAGCTTTTATGAGTACCTTTGGAAGGAGAGGTAAAGGAGGGAAGGCATATACTTGTAGGTTTTTCCAGCTGAATGAGAGGGCTTCCACTTTCCATGCTTGTGGATGGTAGCTCCTTGTGCAGAATTTCTGTAATTGGTAGTTCATTGGGGATGCAAACAGATCTATGTACGGGCTCCATTTTTGTGTTATCATTCTGAATATTTGTGGGTTCAATTCCCATTCGTGGGGGTCCATGATGTTTCTGCTTAGGTCTGCCAGTGTGTTTTTCTCTCCTGGCAGGAATTGTGCTTGCAGATGAACTTGGTAGTTTACAGCTGTGTTCCACAAGATCATGGCTTGTCTGCAGAGGGGGTAGGAGTGTGTGCCCCCTTGCTTGTTTATGTACCACATAACTGTGGTGTTGTCTGTCTTTAGTAGTAATTGTCCTGGATGCAGCAGGTCCTTGAAAGATATAACTGCATTTTGTACAGCTAGCATCTCTTTTTGATTGATGTGGAGATGTCTTTGCTCTGTGGGCCACTCGCCCTGAATACATTTTCCTGCCATGTGTGGTCCCCAGAAGTAATCCGATGCATCTGTTGTCAGTGTTTGCCTGGCTGTGGGATGAGTAAAAGGCTGTCCCTTGTTGAGGTGACAAGCTTGAGCCCACCATCGAAACTCCTGTTGAAGACAAAGAATTAGTGGTATAACTGTTTCCAAACTTTGAAAGTGTTGAGACCATATACTCTTTAGGTACCATTGTAGTTTCCTCATATGCAGTCTGGCATATGGAATTAGTAGTATGCAAGATGCCATGTAGCCCAAAGCCTGCAGAATTTTTCTTGCAGGGAGTTGGGTCTTTGTTGCCATTAAATGAAAGTATTAAGTCAGTTGTCCTTGCTTGTCTGGCGTGAGATAAGCCATCTGGGCCATTTTGTTCAAGCTGGCACCCAGGAATATTATCTGTTGTGAGGGCACTAGTTTTGATTTATTTTTGTTTACTGTGAACCCCAGGCAACTTAACTTTTTTACGTACGCCAGATGCTTTAGAAGAATGTCCTTGCTCTCTGCTTGAATCAGGCAGTCGTCCAGGTAAGGATAAAACTGAATTCCTTTTTGCCTGCAAAATGTAATTACTGGTGCCAGGCACTTTGTGAAGACCCTGGGCGCAGTAGATAAGCCAAAGGGCAGTGCAGAGAATTGATAGTGCATTGAACTAGCTAGAAATCTAAGGTATCTTCTGCAGTTTTGTCTGATAGGGACATGCAGGTATGCCTCCTTGAGGTCCAAAGTCACGAGCCAAGCTTTCTTGCCCAGCATGGGAAGAAGCTGCTGTAGTGTCAACATTTTGAATTTCGGAACATCCAGGTAAGTGTTTAGAGAAGAAAGGTCCAGAATGGGTCTCCAGGCTTTGTCCTTTCTGGGAACCAGAAAGAGTCTTGAGTAAAATCCTTGTCCTTGCTCCTGTGATGGCACCTTTTGAATAGCTCTCACGTCCATGAGTGCTGTAATTTGTTTTTGAGCCTCTGCCCATTGATTTGGTGGCAGATTTGGCATTCCTTTTAACCTTGGCAGAGTGTAAAAGTGGAACCTGTAACCTTGAGATACAATGTTGAGAACCCATTTGTCTTTGGTGATGCAATGCCAATTGTGATAGAAAAGTGCCAGTTTTCCTCCTAAGGAGGCTGCCAAGAGAGAGCTGTTTGGCAGCTGTAGTGGAAAGTCGTTGAGGCTGCTTTTTATAAGGTTGTAGCCGGTCTTCCCCTTCTTTCTGGCCTGGGTTACCCCATTGTCGAGGTCTGTAAGGGCCTTGTGCCTGACCTCTACCTCTTGGACGTCTATATCTGCCCCTTTGAGGTCTGTCTGTGACTGGAAAGGAGCAATTCTTTGTTGGCCAATTTCTGCTAAAACGAGGAGGCTGAACCTGTAAGAAATCTTTCACCGTTTGCATAGATTTTGCCTTATCCTCCATCTTCTTTAATACAACAACACATCCCGCTGCAAAGGTGCATCCAATAATTTGGCCTTCACATGATCTGGTAAAATATGTTCTTTTAACCAAGCATACCTTCTAATAACAGAGCCTGTAACTGCTGCTCTACAGGAGGCCTCTAAGGAATCAAACCCACATTGCAAAGTATGTTTTCCCACTTGTTCAGCTGCATGCAATAAATCCTGCATTTCTTTAAAATTAGGAGGATCTGAATCTGGAAGCATCTTTTGTTTCAACTCAGCCATCAAAAATTGCTGATATTTTAGCATGTGAAACTGGCAATTCAAGGCTCTCATTGCTAAAGTTGCAGACGTATATACTTTCTTTCCCCATCTGTCTAATGCTCTGGAATATGTCAGAGGGAACTGGGTTTTTTGCTGATGAGGCCTTAATCCCTTTGGGTCCCTGAGAAATAGTTTTAGGGTCAGCAACAGGGCTTTCGTACAGAAATTTGTGAAATTAAGGGACGCTAATATCCATCAGGTTTAACTGGGGCTGGCGGTAAGGAGTCAGGGTTTCAGCTGGATTCAGTGAACACATCATCCACAATATCTAATACTGGTGGGATAGCAAGGGGTCTGTGTTGAGGCAATAAAAGGAAGTCTCTGAGCCTTTTCTTGGATTCTGAGTAATCCTGGCCTTCCCAATGGAAATGTTTCCTCATGGTATGTAAGGTCTCCACCGAAGGAGTACTCCTCAGGCGGAGAGCCGATGGAATTGATTCCTCAGCATCAGAATCCTCATAAGAGGGTAAAGAATATCCTAGGTCTGAGGATGAGTCTGAGGAAATGGACACCTGGTCGGAAGTTTCATAGTCTGCATCCTGTCTGAGCCTTTTATCAGGAGGAGGATGGGACCCCCTGATCAGGGTGATTAGCTCTTCGGCCATTTTTAGCATTTGTTTTAGGCATGGAAGCCTGTCCTGGAGAGTGCTCTGTCTGTTTCTTTGCATTTAAGGGGGGGGCTGAGACTTAGCAGAGGGTTTAATGGTTAACTGGGTAGGTCTGAAAACACCCACTGAAACTGTGGTTTGCTCAGCTACTTCGGTTCCCTCTGTAGGGTTAGGTTCGGTAAGCTGAAAATCTAGTGCGTCCAAAGGCCCAGCCAGCTCCATGTGGGAGTCGGAGGCGTTCTGTGGAAGCGGTAGTCAGGGGCTGCGTAGGCGCCTCACTGAAAACCGGAGAACCGGCCTAGAAGAGGCCTCGTCGTCAGTTTTGGGCCTCGGATGCCTGTCCTTGAGCTTTTTATGTATTCCGGTCGTCAGAAGTTCCGACGGCATGGTGTAATGGAATTTTCTGCCAAAATAATGTCGGGCAAAATCAAACAAACGTTTAATAGTGCGCTTGTTAAACCTACCACAAAACCGACAACCAGTGACGTTGTGGTCTGGGCCTATGCATGGAATACAACAGGAGTGGAAATCCTTTTGAGGTATTTGCTTCCCACAAGAAATACAGTTATTAACTTTTACTGACATCGGTCTGAGGCAAGAAAAAGTTTCCCCAACGGGGTACTTAGCTTTTTTTTAGAAGACTTCGGTTCTGGATTCGGAATGAAAATCTCAGGAGTAGGCCGACTGGCACTTGCGAACTGCTTCTGCTTCGGGCACCGCGCGGCAAGAAAGACTGAAGAAAATGGCGTCGGCTGCATCTTATATACCCCTTTCGCACTGACGTCAGGGAGGAGGCGACAGCAACCGACGCCGGACCAAGACTTTGGAATTCAGGCCGACTGGGGAACCGCCTGACGGCAGGATAACCCAAGTGTAATGACTGCAGCAGTGTAACACTATGAACATCTGTACTACGTTCTTCGTGTTTCACTGTTGCAGTCATTACATTTGGGTAGAATCCCAAAGCTATGGTTGGGAGGCTGGAGCTAAACAGCATTAGGGGAGGCTATAAGGCCCTGCAGCACTGCAGTGGCAAAGCCTGCCTTGGACTTAGAGTAGAGAGGCAAATGGTAATGCTTTATAAAGGTGTGAACAGATCTCCAAGTAGCAGCCTCTAGAATGTCCTTGGTTGGTACTCCTCTGAGAAAGGCTGCTGAAGTAGCTGCAGCCCTGGTGGAGTGGGACCTAATGCCCTTGGGCACAGGTTTGCCATGGTGTAAGTAACAGAAATGGATGCAATGGCTTATCCACTTTGAAACTGTCTGCTTTGAAATAGCTTTTCCTTCTTATCCTCCAGCATATGACACTAGTAATTGCTCAGTTTTTCCTAGAGCTTTAGTCCAGCTCAAGCAGAATGTTAGCTGTCTGTGTACGTCCAAGGAATGCAGAATTCTCTCCTCTTTGTTCTGCGAATTTGGATAAAAAGTTGGCAGATGAATTGTTTTGTTAAGGGCCACACTGGAAACGACCTTAGGCATAAAAGTAGGATTTGTCCTCAGAGACACCCTGTCTGGGTAAAATATGATAAAAGGCTCTACAGCCATGAGGGCCTGTAGCTCTGAAACTCTTCTTGCTAAAGTAATTGCTAGTAGCAGAGCTGTCTTCCATGATAAGAACTTTATATCAGCGGTAGCAGCTGGTTCAAATGGAGGCAGGGTGAGCGTTTCCAAAACATAACTGAGGTCCCATGTAGGTATTGATCTTCTAGGAGGCCTTAAACGTTTGGCTCCTCTAAGATACTGCTTTAGTAAAGGATGAGAAAAGATTGGTGGCTCTGTATTGTAATGAGCCGAAATGGCAGAGGCACGGATTTTGATTGATGAAAAAGATAGGCCTTTGTCAAGCATCTCAGTTAAGTATTGTTAATATCTGAGGAATTTGCGTTTCTGCTGTACCAGTTCCTTGTGCTCGATTCCAAGCACAGAATCTCTTCCATTTGTCAGCATAAGATTTTCTAGTACTAGGCCTTCTGGCTTCCAAAATGACATCCATCACAGCTTTACTGAGAGGTATCATCTGTATGATTACAGGATTAGCCATGCTGCCAGGTTCAGAGTCTGTAGTCGATTGTGCAGGATCTGATTGTTTTGCTGGGACAGTAGTTGAGGTTTTTGAGGCAAGGTCCAAGCTGGGTATTGAGACAAGTTCCTTAGGACTGGGTACCAGTACTGGCGGGGCCAGTCCGGGGCAATTAATATCATCGTTGGCTTCTCGTCTGACTTTTAGGAGGACCTTGGGTAAAGAGGCAGAGGAGTTAATGCGTAAACTGGTTTTTCCAACTGAAGGATAGGGTGTCCACTTTCCATGCTTGTCTGTGGTAAGTCCTTGTGCAGAATCTTTTCAGTTGATAACTTTGAGGAGAGGCAAATAGGTCTGTCTGGGCACCCCCATTTCTCTGCTACCATGCTGAAGACTTGTGGATTTAGTTTTCACTTGTTAGGATCCATAAGGATTCTGCTTAAATCGTCTGCCAGAGTGTTTTCTTTTCCTGGCAGGAATTGAGCTTGAAGATTTATTTGGTAGGTCAAAGCTGTGTTCCACAGTGCCACAGTGCCATGGCTAATCTGCAAAGTGGGTATGAATGTGTGCCCCCTTGCTTGTTTATATACCACATGACTGTGGTGTTGTCTGTCTTTATCAGTAGTTGTCCTGGATGAAGTAAGTCCTTGAAGGCTGTTGGGGCATTTTGAACAGCTAGCATCTCTTTCTGGTTGATATGCAGATGTATTTGATTTGGTGTCCATATGCCCTGAATGCATCTTCCTGCCATGTGGGCCCCCTTAGCATAAACTGATGCGTCTGTTGTTAAGGTTTGGCTGGGAGGGGGTAGAGTGAAGGGCCGTCCTATGCTTGGGTGACAGGCCTTTGTCCACCATAGAAACTCCTGCTGCAGGCAGGGGATGAGAGGAATCATTGTTTCCAGACTGTGTGAATGTTGACTCCATAAACTTTTTAGGTACCATTGAAGTTTCCTCATATGCAGTCTTGCATATGGAATTAGTAGGATGCAGGATGCCATGAAGCCCAGAACCTGCAGAATTTGTCTTGCAGAAGAATGGGTTTTTGTTGCCATCAGTTTGAAGTAAGTAGTCAGTTGCCTTTGTCTGGCATGAGGTAAGCCATCTGGGCAGTTCTATTCAAGCTTGCACCCAGGAATGTTATCTTTTGAGAAGGTACTAGTTGTGATTTCTTTTCGTTTATTGTGTACCCTAGGCATGTTAGAAGCCTCTTCACAAAAACGCCAGGTGTCGTAGAAGAGTGTCCTTGTTCTCTGCTTGAAAGAGACAGTCGTCCAAGTAAGGATATATTTGAATACTTCTTTGCCTGCAAAATACAATTACTGGTGTCAGGCACTTTGTAAAGACCCTGGGTGCAGTAGATAAGCCAAAGAGCAGTGCAGAGAATTGGTAATGCATTAAGCCAACCTTGAATCTGAGGGATCTTCTGCACGATTGTCTTATTGGGACAAGCAGGTATGCCTCTTTTAGGTCTAAAGTCACCAGCTAAGCATTCTTGCCCAGCATGGGCAGAAGCTGTTGCAAAGTGAGCATTTTGAATTGTGGAATGTCCAGGTATGTGTTCAAAATCGATAAATCCAGTATTGGCCGCCAGGCCTCGTCCTTTCTGGGTACCAAGAACAGTCTTGAGTAAACATCCTGTCCTTTTTCCTATAATGGTACTGTCTGAATGGCCTCCATATCCATGAGGGACGTAACCTATTTCTGTGCCTCTGCCCATTGTTTTTTTGGCAGATCTGGCCAACCATTTGTCATTGGCAGAGTGTGGAAATGGAATCTGTATCCCTGTGATACGATGTGTAGTACCCACTTGTCCTGGGTTATTAACTGCCAATTTTGAGCAAAAGTGCTAATTTTCCCTCTATGGGTGCTGCCAAAAGATAAGTGCTTGGTGTAGGCAAAGGGGAGTCATTGGGATTGCTTTCTGTAGGTTTGCGCTTTATCTCCTCCAGAGTTGGAGGTGGATGCGCCCCATTGCTTTGACCTGTATGAGTCTTGAGCCTGGTACCTGGAACCCTTAGGGTGTCTGGATTTTCCCCTTTGAGCTCTGTCTGACACAGGAAAGGACCAATTTTTTTGTAGGCCAGTGTTCACTGAATCTAGGTGGCTGCACTTGTAAGAAATCTTTAACAGTTTGCATAGACTTAGCTTTGTCTTCCATTTTCTTTAAAACCTCTTCTGCCTTAATACCAAACTGAGAATCATGCTGTAAAGGTGCATCTAGCAATTTAACTTTAACATGATCAGGCAAATTTTGTTCCTTTAATCAGGCATGCCTCCTAATCACAGATCCAGTAACTGTGGCCCTGCAGGAGGCCTCTAAAAAATCAAAACCACATTGCAAAGTATGCTTTCCAACTTGTTCAGCTGCATGCAATAATTCCTGCAATTCCTTATTTTCTGCACATTCTGAAATCATAATCATTTTCTGTTTCAGCAATCCCAATTGGTACTTAAGCATATGAAACTGACAGTTTAAGGCCCTGATTGCCAAGGTTGCAGATGTATAAACCTTTTTTCCCCATCTGTCCAGTGCTCCTGAATCTCTGTCGGAGGGGGTAGGGTTTTTTGCTGTTGAGGCCTTAACTCTCTTTGGACCCTGTGAAATAGTTTCAGGATCAGCAGCAGAGCTTCTAAATAAAATTTATGAGAGTCAGGGACCCTGTAATACCTGTCAGGCTTACTGGGAGTCAGAGGTAAGGAGTCAGGGGTCAGGCTTGACTCCGAAAACACATCATCCACAACGTCTAAAACAGGGAGAATGGATAAAGGCTTGTGCTGAGGGAGAAGGAACTCCCTGAGCCTATTTTTTGATTCTGAGGACTCTCCCAGTGAAAATGCTCCCTCAAAGAATGCAAGGTTTCTCCAAAGAAGTAGTCCTCAGGAGGAGATGCAGATGGAATAGACTCCTCAGCATCAGAATCCTCATAGGGAGGTAAAGATAATTCCTGATCAGAAGAGGAATCAGAAGAAATAAAAACCTGATCTGAAGATTCATAGTGCCTTGCCTAGGCCTCTTATCTGGAGGGGGATGGGTACCCTTGATCAAGGTAATAAGGTCTTCAGCCATTTTGATCATCTGTTTTTTAGGCATAGAGGCCTGTGCACGTGGCTCAGGTGTCATTTTTTTAGTTTTAGAAGGTGTCTTTGCCTTTGGTTTAGCAGCTTTCGTCGGTTTGATATAAAAATGTTGAGGTCTGAATACACCCTCAGAAGCCGGTGCCTGTATGCTATCCAACAACATTTCTGGGTAGTTAAATCTGTTTCCAAAACACTTAGATGCAAAAATATACCGACGCTTAATAGTGCGTTGGTTAAATTTAGCACAAAATTGACAGCCAGGCACGTTGTGATCAGGGCCTAGGCAAGGAAAAAAGTTCTGTACCTACCATAACGTTCCATGTTAGTTGTCTTCTTCTCGCCTTCTTTCTTGCTGGGTTGGGTTCAGAGCCGATCCACGGCTCCGACTCGGCTATCTTCAAAAGCTCGAGAGCTGCTTATTGGCTCGAGGCCCCCCCTATATCCCATGATGCCTGGCACGAGATACCCAGATCTCATTTGGTAAGTCTAACTACAGACATAATAATAATAAAGGAATATTATCCTAGAATGCATAAATCCTACTGGAGAGACTACTAAGCAGAATGAAATAGCCAGAGAAGACTCAGCCAGTGCAAAATCAAGAGGAACTCTTTTCGGTCCACTAGGATACGGGGATGGAGGATGGGACGCAAGAAAGAAGGCGAGAAGAGGACAACTAACATGGAACGTTATGGTAGGTACATAACTTCTTTATGTTAAGTTGTATATCTCGCCTTCATTCTTGCTGGTTGGGACAGCATCCCTAGCACCTAAAAACCTGGGTGGCTCATCAGAAAAAAACTCTTCAGAACAGTGGAACCAAAATCAGCTCTGCTCCTGGAAACCAAATCCAACTTGTAATGCGAAATGAAAGTATGTGGGTTGGCCCATGTAGCCACAGCACAAACAGATTCCATGGGTAACCTAGCCTGAAAAGCCACCGAAGTGGCTAAAGCTCTGGTGGAGTGACCTTTTGGTTTTGACTGGTAATTCTTTATTCCTGAGTTGATATATGAATGTGATGATAGAAGACAACCACCTGGATAAGGTTACCTTGGAGTGCGGAAGACCTTGTTTACCTACTGCATAAGACAGGAACAGTTGATCTGATTTTCTAATGTCTTTGGTTCTCTGTAAATAAAAGCATAGTTGCCTGTGAACATCTAAATGATGCAACTTGTACTCCGTCCTGTTGAAGTGGTTAAGAAAAACACAGGAAGGTCTATGGACTGATTCAAGTTACTCTCTGAAGAGACCTTAGGAAGGAAGGAAGAATTAGTCCTAAGAGCAACTCTGTCATTGTGGAACACGAGGTATGGGGGACAGACAGAAAGAGCCTGTAGTTCCGAAACTCTTCTGGCTGAAGTAATAGCTACCAGAAAAAGGGTTTTCCAAGATAAGAACTAATGTGAACAAGAAGCTGCAGGTTCGGAAGGGGGCGAAATTAGCAAAGCTAAAATCAAATTTAGATCCCACGGTAGTGGAGGATCTCTCTCACTGGGGGCCTGAGCAGAGTGCTTCCTTTGAGAAAGGCTTTACACAGCTTAAGGGACATGATATTGTTTTCTGACAGGCCAATATGAAATTGCCGCTAACTGAACTCTAATTGTAGTGAACCCAGCATAGAAGAGCTCCGCAAGAAATTCCAAAATGGAGTGTATGGGGGCTGAAAAGGGGTCTATACTTTTTGCCTCTGGCCAGGAAGAAAAATGTTTGCACTTACTAGCATAAGTTTTTCTGGTCGTAGACTTGTAAGATGACAAAAGGATTTCATGCATGGAGGGGGAGATATCTGGGAGACTGGCTAAGGTTGGAAGTGGAGCAACCAAGCTGTGAGCTGGAGAGAGTGCAGGGATTGGTGCAGCCCGCCCGATTGATGAATCAGGAGGTCTGGAACTAGGTCCAGAGTCCAAGGCTGTTTGAGAAGATAGCGATGCAGGAACGGAAACCATATTTGTCGAGGCCAGTAAGGAGCAATGAGGATCATTTTGCAACCCAAAACGGTAGCCTTCTGAATTAGCTTCGGTATGAGGGGGAAAGGAGGGAATGCATAAAGAAGTCCCTAGGGCTAATCGTGGACTAGAGCATCTCTGGAGGAATGCCCGGGAAGTGGAAGGAGAGAGAAGAAATTGCTGCACTTGCTGTTGAAGGGAGTTGCAAAAAGGTCGCAGCAAGGTTGGCCCCATTTGTGGAAGATTTGGTCCGCAACTACCTGGTTCAGAGACCACTCGTGAGGCATGAGAATTGCTCTGCTCAGTCTGTCTGCTATGATGTTGGACGTCCCAGGGATGTACGTTGCAGTCAGAAACCGATGGGAAGAGATCACCCACTGCCAGAGTCTGAGTGCTTCTCGACATAGGGGGTAGGACCTGGTTCCGCCCTGCTTGTTGATGTACCACACTACGGACATATTGTCCATTCGAACTGCAATGGTCCCGGTAGGATGAGTCCTGAAGAGCCTACAACGCTAAGAGCACAGCCCTCATCTCCAAGACATTTATGTGCAGATGATACTCGTGAGGTTGCCAGGTGCCTTGAACTGTTCTGCCCTGATAATGCCCCCCCCCCACCCACCCGATCAGGGAGGAGTCCATGGTCACTGTAGCCACTGGAGGGGGAAGAATAAGAAGTTATGTACCTACCATAAGGTTCCATGTTAGTTGTCTTTTTCTCGCCTTCTTTCTTGCTGGTTGGGTTTGGAGCCAATCCTCGGCTCCGACTCGGCCATCTCCAAAAGCTTGAGAGCTGCTTACTGGCTCGAGGCCCCCCCTATGTCCCATGATGCCTGGCGCTAGATACCCAGATCTCATTTGGTAACCTAACTACAGACATAACAATTATAATAATATAGTAAATTTAGCATGATACAGGAACCTACTGGAGAGACTGACAGAAGTAATAGCCAGAGAAGGCTCAGCCAGTGATCAACAAACCTAAGGAACTCTTCTCGGTCTACTACGATAGGGAGATGGAGGGTGGGACGCAAGAAAGAAGGCAAGAAGAAGACAACTAACATGAAACGTTATGGTAGGTACATAACTTCTTAATGTTAAGTTGTCTATCTCGCCTTCATTCTTGCTGGTTGGGACAGCGTCCCTAGCACCTCAATCCTGGGTGGCTCATCGGAACAGACTCTTCAGAACAGTGGAACCAAAATCAGTTCTGCTTCTGGAAGCCACATCCAGTTTATAATGTGAAATGAAGGTATGTGGATTAGCCCATGTAGCTGCCGCACAAATAGTTTCCATTGGCAATCTGGCCTGAAAAGCCACAGAAGTAGCTAGAGCTCTGGTGGAGTGACCTTTGGGTTTAGCATTAAGCTCTATTTCTTAACTGATATATAAAGGTAATAGTAGAAGTCAACCACCTAGATAAGGTGACTTTTGACACTGGTATGCCTTGTTTTCCTTCAGCGTAAGACAGGAACAACAGGTCTGATTTTCTGATTTGCTTGGTTCCATGCAAGTAAAAGCGTAATTGTCTATGGACGTCCAGCTGATGTAACATGTATTCTGCCTTGTTGGAATAATTTGGAAAGAACAAAGGTAGTTCAATGGACTGATTCAAATTATAATCAGAAGTAACCTTTGGAAGAAAGGAAGGGTTAGTCCAAGAGAAAGTCTATCATTGTGAAAAACTAGGTAAGGAGGACGAACACAGAGAGCCTGAAGTTCAGAAACTCTTCTGGCCGACGTAACTGCGACCAGAAGAAGGGTTTTCCAAGAAAGAAACTTCAAGGAACAGGAAGCTGCCGGTTCAAAGGGGGGCAGTATCAGGGGAGCTAGAATCAAATTCAGATCCCACAGAGGCAGGGGATCTCTTACTGGGGGCCTGAGTAGAGTGGTCCCTTTAAGAAAGGCTTTACAAAGCTTATGGGACATGATGCTGGAATCGGGTAGTCCCATACGAAAGTTTGAAATTGCAGCTAGCTGAACTCTGATCGTGGCAAAAGAGGATCCTGTTCGAAAAAGTTCTGCTAGAAATTCTAAAATATGCTGCACAGGGGCTGAAAAGGGATCTATCTTCCTGTTCTCTGCCCATAAGGAAAAACGTTACAACTTGCTAGCATAAGCTTTCCTAGTGGTCGACTTATGCGAGGATAAGATAATTTCATGCACCGAATGAGAGATGTTGGGAAGCCTGGCTAAGGTTGGAAGTGGAGAAACCAAGCAGTGAGCTGGAGAGATTGAGGAGATTGGTGCAGCCCGCCCGATTGATGGATCAGGAGTTCTGGAATTGGGTCCAGGGCTGCTCCAGAAGGTGATGATGCAGAAAAGGGAACCAAATTTGTCGAGGCCAGTAAGGGGCAATGAGGATCATCTTGCATCCCAATGTGGTAGCTTTCTGAATTAGTTTGGGAATCAGGGGAAATGGAGGGAATGCATAAAGAAGTCCCTGGGGCCAATCGTGAACTAGAGCATTTCTGGGGAGGTGTCCAGGGAGAGGAAGGAGAGAGAAGAAATTGTCGCACTTGCTGTTGAAGGGGGTGGCGAAAAGGGCGGAGCAAGGCTGACCCCATTTGCGGAAGATTTTGTCCGCCACAGTATGACTGAGAGACCACTCGTGAGGCATAAGAATTGCTCTGCTCAGCCTGTCTACTATAAGGTTGGACTTCCCAGGGATGTGCGCTGCTATCAGAAACCGTTGGGAAGAGATCGCCCACTGCCAAAGTCTGAGCGCATCTCGACATAAGGGGTACGACCTGGTTCCGCCCTGCTTGTTGATGTACCATACCACTGACATATTGTCTGTTTGAATTGCAATGGTCCCGGTGGGAAGAGAGTTCTGACGAGCTTGCAATGCTAAAAAGCATGGCTCATATCTCCAAGACATTGATATGCAGATGGTACTCGTGAGGCTGCCAGGTGCCTTTGACTGTTCTGTCCTGAAAATGCCCCCTCACCCAATCAGGGAGGCGTCCGTGGTCACCTTAGCTACTGGCGGAGGAAGAACGAATGGTCTGCCCTGGTGTAATGATGGGGAAACCATCCACCAAACAAGGTAATTTTTGCATGACTGTGTGATCATTATCATGTGAGTCATTATCATGTGAGTCATTGGGAGTTGCTTGAAGGACCATTGTGTGAACAACATCCACTGAAGAATCTTCATGTGAAAACGTGCAAGGGGGACTAGTGTTATAGCCGCTGCCATGAGACCCAATGTTTTTAGAACAAATCTGGCCTGAATCTTTTTGCAACCTAATAAGACCTGCACATGTCGTCAAATGGCTAACACTGTCTGCTGGGAGAGTTGCTGACATGTCCTTTGTGTTTAAATTTGCACCTATAAAGTTGATAGATTGACAACGCGAAAATGCAGACTTTTCGAAATTTATTGTGATGCCTAGAGTAGAGCACGTTTGGATGGTGTAGTCTCTGGCTAGCAGCAGGTGATGCCTGGTGGTTGCAGTAAGGAGCCAGTCGTCTAAATATGGAAATACCTGGAACCCTTGCAGTCTCAAGTGAGCGGTGACTACTGCCAAACATTTGGTGAACACCCTGGGGCTGTGGTGAGACCAAAGGGCAGCGCTCTGAACTGATAATGATTGGCTCCCAGCCAGAAGCGGAGGAATCTTCTGGAGCCTCTGTGCATTTTGATATGGTATGGTAGTACGCGTCCTGAAGATCTATGGAGCACATCCAATTGTCTTGACCCAGAAAGGGTAAAATGGACTGTAGCGTGACCATCCGGAACTTCGTTCTTTGAACTGACCTGTTTAGTGTGCTGAGATCCAGAATAGGTCTCCAGTCCTCTGTCTTTTTTGGTACAAAAAAGAACCTTGAGTAATTTCCGGATCCTTGTTGGTCTGCTGGGACTGACTGGATGGCTCTTTCTTAGCAGTTTTGAAATTTCTTGAACTGCTTGATCCCTCAGATTGGGTGGAACATCTGGAAGGGATTTGTTGTAAGAGAGTGGAGTGCAAAAGAAGGGAATTGTGTAGCCTTCGGATATGACAAAAAATACCCATTTGTCTTGTGTTATACTTTGCCAGGCTTTTGGGTACAGTGATAATCTTCCCCCGACTGCCTCCAAAGGTGGACAGTCGGGCAGCACTTCAGGGATGCTGGAAGGGCTTGTCAGAGAAGGATTCTCTTTGGCCCTGATTTTGCAGACCCCCCCCTGCCCCTAGGGCGGCGTCTATTGTTGTTCCCTCCTCTGCCCCTGGAGGGGAACAATCCACGTGCGTCAGGCACGGCTCCCTGGGATTTCCGGAACCACATCTTCCCACTCTTCTGACCCTTGGGATACGGTCTTGAAGGAGTGGAAAAACGGACTCCAACGGCAGAGAGTCTTGCCTTCCTGCTCACACCTGGTAAGGGTATCCTTCACCTGTGGTCCAAACAGAGCAGAACGATCAAAGGGAGTGTTGGTGAAAGACGTCTTGAAGGGTTCCGCAAAGTTGCATAACCGCATCCAAGCGTGTCTCCTCAAAGCCACACCTGTGCCTGTGGCCCTACTCACTCCATCGGCTGCATAAGAGATGAGCCGCATGGAGGAGTTTACTACAGAATTTAAAGTCGCCAGCTGGAAGGCAATCTTAGCCTGAGCCCCCGCAGCTGATGGATCTTGAAGGTAATCTCCTAGCTCTTTAAGGAGATCCCTTTTAAGGTGGGTAAAATGGCACAAATAGTTCAGAGACCTCATGGAAAAGGTCGCTGAGGAAAACATCCGCTTCCCATATCTGTCCATCGTCCTAGATTCCTTATTAGGGGGATGGACAGACAAAGTTTCAGCCAACTCCTTTTTAGTGGCCGCTGCTACCACCATGGCATCCACGGGAACACCCTTGGTCAGAAATTGCTTGGCTTGAAGGGCAGTGATGAATTTTGTGGGCCTACGGGGAGTTGGTTCCATTGAGTCTGGAGCTGACCACGCCTTTCGAGCCACCACCATCAGTGGATCGAAAGGCGGAGACACCCAGGAGGTGGAGGATTGGGAACCAAACGCGTTCAGGAATACCGACTCATCCTCGGAAGGGTTAAGGGTAGTCCAGTTCCCCCTCTGCCTAAGGATTTCAAGGATGTCTGAGAAGGAGACGTCCTCAGAGGGGGATCTCGGGGACCATTCCGACTCCTCCAAGTCAGTATCTGAAGTGACAGACTCAGGAGAGTCAACATGCTTCCTCTTGCATTTCCTCTTTCAAGGGGGCTCCTCTGAATGAACGAGAGAGGCCTCGGAAGAGGAAGATGCACCCAATGGGGTGCCCTGGAGCGCTTGTTCCCCACGCTTGGGGTCTGGAGGAGGGGCAGAGGCAGGAGAAGGCACCATGGGGGGGGGGGCGATGAGGCTGACTCAGATGCCAGCACACTCCTCATGACCTCGAAGGTGTCCCTTCCCGATACCAGAGAAGGCTCCGGCTCCAAAGAGACCGGAATCCTTCCCGGCACCGAGAGAGATGGCTCCGAAGCCAATGTAGGAGCCGAACTCACCTGCGCCGAAGCTCCGAGAGGGAGAACGGGGTCGGACAAGGGTCCGATGCCACTCGCCCCCTCGGAGCAGACGAGGAAGTTCCGGCACCCAGATCCCTCCAAGGACGGCACCATGGATGAGATCGGAGCAGACGACAGAACTGAAAGGGGAGGTATCGGTGCCAACGGACCCACAGTTCCAGCCACAGCATGCCCCGGCTCCGAACTCAAGGGATGAGTCAAAGGAGGAACTATCGGAGAAACAGGTAGAGCCGAGCCCTGATGAGGGGGGGGCTGGATAGCATTTTTGCCAGGGCCTGAGACTTTAAAAGCCTGCTCACCACTCTCTCCAAATCATGGTCAGATAATCTAGACGACCGAGAAGAGTGGGACCGATGACTATGCTCAGATTGCAGTAAAGGTGACCCTGGAGCAGAGTGTATCGACTCCAAGGATGGTGACCTGGAGCGTTTTCGACTCCCTGACGGTTCCGACGGAAGAGTCGGGGCTGACTGGGAGATAGGTTCTTCGGCTCTGGTCGGAGCCAAAGTTGACGTAGAGATAGGTGCTTCGGTTCCAGCCGGAAACTAAGCTGAAGCCATACTCGGCGACGGCTCCGAGATGGGAGCCGATGGCTTTGATGGCCTAGAAGGTTTCACTGACCGAGTCTTGGCCGGTGCTCCTTCAGGTTTAAGCAAACCCCTAAGGATAAGCTTATTCCTACACTCCTGCAGGACACTTGGACTAAAGGTGTGACACATTGAACAAGAGTCCTGCAGGTGTAGGGAGCCCAAACAATAAACTCAAGAAGTGTGACCATCTGTCAGAGACATTTTCTGACAGCATGAGTCACACTTCTTGAATCCCGACACTTTTGTGTCTTTAGACATTCCTGTGAAGGAAAATCAATTACAAAGAACAAGTATAAAGGAGAGTAGGTAACTGGAAAAAAATATACACAAACCATACAAGTTACCACACTCTAAAAGCACACACACACACTATATAAGACCTACAACTACCACAATTTTTAATGAACTTTGACTATCTTAAAAAATAATGATCGCTGCTGCCATGAGACCTAGCGTTTGAAGGACAAACCTGGCTTGAATCTTTTTGCATGCTAATAAAACCTTGACATGCTGACGAATCACTAACACCCTGTCTGGTGGGAGGCTCGCTAACATGTCTTTGGTATTTAAATTTGCGCCTATAAAGGTGATAGATTGACAGGGCGACAATGCAGACTTTTCGAAATTTATTGTGATACCTAGCCTGGAGCAAGTGTCGATGGTGCAGTCCCTGGCTCGCAGAAGATGATGTCTGGTGGTAGCAGTGAGGAGCCAGTCATCGAGATATGGAAACACCTGGAATCCTTGCTGTCTCAGGTGAGCGGTAACTACTGCCATACATTTGGTAAACACACTGGGGGCTGTGGTGAGACGAAAGGGCAGAGCTCTGAACTGATAACGGCTGGCTCCCAGCCGGAAGCGAAGGAATCTTCGGGAGCATCTGTCCATTTTGATGTGGTAGTACGCATCCTGAAGATCTACGGAGCACATCCAATTGTCCTGACCCAGAAAGGGTAAAATGGACTGAAGCGTGACCATCCGGAACTTCGTTCTTTGTACAGACTTGTTTAGTCTGCTGAGATCCAAAATGGGTCTCCAGTCCCCTGTCTTTTTTTGGTACCAAAAACAACCCTGAGTAAATTCCGGATCCTTGTTGGTCTGCTGGGACTTGCTGGATGGCCCTTTTTCTTAGCAGCTTTGAGACTTCTTGCACTGCTTGGTCCCTTAGATTGGGTGGAAAATCTGGAAGGGACTTGTTTGACCTTAAAGGGGTGTGAACGAAGGGAATTCTGTAGCCTCCGGATATGATGGACTGTACCAATTTGTCTTGTGTTATATGTCTTGCCAGGCTCTTGGGTACAGCAATAATCTTCCCCAGACTGCCTCCAGAGGTGAGCAGCCGGGAAACCCTTCAGGGATGCTGGAAGGGCTTGTCAGAGAAAGATTCCCTGCTGCCCTGGTTTTGCGGACCCCCTCTGCCATGAGGGCGGCGTCTGTTATCATTCCCTCCTCTGGCCCTGGAGGGAAACGCACCACGTGTGTCCGGTAAGACTCCTTGGGATTTTCGGAACCACATCTTTCCACTCTTCTGACCCTTAGGATATGGTCTGGAAGGAGTGGAAAAACTGACTCCTACGGCAGAGAGAGTCTTGCCTTCCTGCTCCCACCTGGTAAGGATACCTTTCACCTGTGATCCGAAGAGAGAGGAACCATCAAAAGGGGTGTTGGTGAAAGACGCTCTGAAAGGTCCCACAAAGTTACATAGCCGCATCCAAGCGTGCCTCCTTAGGGCCACGCCTGTGCCAGCTGCTCTACTCGCACCATCGGCTGCATACAAAATGAGCCTCATGGAGGAGTTTATCACTGAATTAAGAGTCGCCAGCTGGGAGGCTGCCTTAGCCTGGGCCCCCTCAGCTGATGGATCTTGGAGAGTATCTCCAAGCTCTTTCAGGAGATCCCTCTGAAGACGGGTAAAGTTCCACAGGTAATTCAGGGACCGCATGGAAAAGGTCGCTGAAGAGAACATCTGCTTCCCATATCTGTCCATCGTCCTGGACTCCTTGTTAGGGTGATGGACAAATGAAGTTTCAGCCAAATCCTTCTTTGTGGCCGGTGCTACCACCATGGCATCAACGGGGACACCCTTGGTCAAGAACTGTTTGTCCTGCGGGGCAGTAATGAACTTGGCAGGTCTTCTAGGGGTCGGTTCCACTGTCTGGAGCTGTCCACACCTTCCGAGCCACCACAGACGTCAGTGGGTCGAAAGGCGGAGACACCCAGGAGGTGGAAGGTCGGGATCCAAACGCGTCCAGGAATACCAACTCATCCTCGGAAGGGCTTAGGGTAGTCCAGTTTCCCCTCTGCCTAAGCATCTCAAGGATGTCTGAGGAGAAGGCATCTTCAGAGGGGGATCTTGGGGACCCCTCCACCTCCTCTAAGTCGGTATCCGATGTGACCGACTCGGGGGAGTCAACATGCTTCCTCTTGCATTTTCTCTTGTGAGGTGGCTCCTCTGAATGATCAGGGGAGGTCTCGGGAGAGGAGGAGACACCCAAAGAGGTGTCCTGCAGCGCTGGATCCCCGCTTGGGGTCTGGAAGAGGGGCAGAGGCTGACGCAGGCACCCTAGGGAGAACAGCCAATAGGGTCGATCGTGGGACTGGCTCAGGGGCCAGTACACTCATCATCTCGAAGGCGTCCCTGCCCGGACGCAGAGAAGGCTCAGGCTCTGAAGAAACCAGAATCCCTCCCCGCACCAAGGGGGCCGGATCTGAGGCAGATGTGGTAGCCGAGCTCACCTGAGCCAAAGCACCGAGAGGGAGAGCGGGGTTGGACAAGGGTCCGATGCCACTTGCCCCCTCGGAGTCGATGAGGGAGTCTCGGCGCCCAGATCCCTCCAGGGAAGGTACCATGGAAGGGATCGGAGCCGACGACAGAACCGAAAGAGAGGGCATCGGCACCGACGGTTCCACGACTCGAACCACAACGAACTCTGGCTCCGAGGTCATAGGATGAGTCGGAGGAGGAATATCTACAGCTGTGAACGGAGCGGACTCCTGAGTAGGAGGGCTGGACAACATTTTGGCTAGGGACTGCGATTTTAACAGCCTACTGACCACTCTTTTCAAGTCATGGTCCGAAAGTCTAGAGGACCGAGAAGAGTGGGATGATCGATGACTACGCTTCGAATGGAGCAGGGATGACTTCGGAGCCAAACGTATCTACTCCAAGGAAGGAGACCTGGATCTCTTTCTACTCTCAGCCGGCTCCGAAGACCATGTCGGAGCCGACTTGGAGGAAGGGACATCGGTTCCAGTTGGAGCCAAGATGGATTGAGTGGCTTCACCCAACGACAGCTCCGAACTGGGAGCCGACGGTGTAGGTGGACTGGAAGATTTCACGGGCTGAGCCTTCGCCGGTGAATCTTGGGGTTTAAGCATACCCCTCAGGATCAATTTATTTTTGCGCTCCTGCAGGACTCTTGGACTGAAGGCATGGCAGATGGAGCAAGAGTCCTGCAGGTGCACAGCGCCCAGACAAACACAAGAAGTGTGACCATGTGTCAGAGACATCTTCTGACAGCATGAGTCACACTTCTTGAATCCGGACGGTTTTGGATCCGTGGACATCCTGGGGGAAAAACCAAGGACAAGAACACACACAGATAAGTTGAAGTAACCAAACAGTAAAACTTAACACACTACAGTTCCCACAACCCACTACAAGTACCACTACAACAAAAACTACAGCAAACTATTACTAAACACTAACAGTGATTAATAGAAGAAATTCTTCTTCTTTTTTTTTTTTTTGAAAAGAGATAGAGAGAAAGGTTAACCTCTAACTTAAATGGAAAGACCCTTTCTGAGGAAAACGGGGGGAGGGGAAACTCTCTAACGTAAACGAGTTTCTTGAGGAAAAGTAACGGCTTATCTAAGGAAGAAACTAGCTACAGTACAAAGTCTAGACTAACGACTAATTCTACACTAACAATTACATATTTGACCAAAAAATACAATAATAATAATAAAGCTTATACGACCTGAGCCAGTAGAACAACCTCGCAGTAGAAGCGGCAAATGAGATCTGGGTATCTAGCGCCAGGCATCATGGGACATATGGGGGGGCCTCGAGCCAGTAAGCAGCTCTCGAGCTTTTGAAGATGGCTGAGTCGGAGCCGAAGATCGGCTCCAAACCCAACCAGCAAGAATGAAGGCAAGACAGACAAATTAACATTACAGTATAAATGGAAATCCTTATGAGGCATTTACTTCCCACAAGTAATACAATTATAACTTTTTCTGACATCGGTAAAAAGCAAGAAAAAAGTTTCCCCAATGGGGTACTTAGCTTTAGTGAAGACTTCGGTTCTGAAACTCAAACTTGAATATTTCAGTAGTCGGCCGACCGGCACTTGCGAAATGCTTCTGCTTCGGGCATCGCGCGGCAAGAAAGACTAAAGAAAATGGCGTTGGCTGCATGTTTTATACCCCTAACGACCTGACGTCATGGGAGAGAAGACAGAAACTGACACAGGACCCAAGACTTTGGAATTAAGGCCGACTGAGGGCAACCTGCCAGCAGATTACCCAAATGCAATAACTGTAACAGTGAAACACGAATAACAACTGGAAACTCTTGTCTATGGATATGGATGTTTTTAATCCTTTAAGTTTTATATAAAGGCAAGGCATATTTTTGTCAACCAGAGGAAAAGTTGAAGGAATAATTAGAGAGTTGAAAGAATTTATCTGAGCGAGGAAAAGGGCAAGAGTTAAGTTACACAAGTTGATCCTTCCAATACAAGGTGGTTTAGGATTACCTGATTTGAAGGCTCAAATACATAGCAGCAAAAGGTTACAATTCAAACTGGAAAGGGATAAT
Organism: Protopterus annectens; assembly: GCF_019279795.1. NCBI lineage: Eukaryota > Metazoa > Chordata > Ceratodontiformes > Protopteridae > Protopterus > Protopterus annectens. Next base: position 339,657,662 of record NC_056750.1, read on the forward strand.
GATGAAGCAAGGGAGGATAAACTGGGAATCAGGATGTATATCCTTAAGGAGAATAATACCAATCGTACAGAATATTATATTCATAAAGTAGCAGAAAGTATTCTACGAGCTAAGCCAATGCAAGAATGAAGAAAGGAGGTTTTTCCAATTGGGATGACTAAGTAGTGGTTTAGAAAATAGGCAAGAGAGGGATGGAATTTACTGGAGAAAACTGATAAAGGAATCAAGGTATTGGGAGTAAATAACTAGACAGGAAAAGGTAATAGAGTGGCATAAGGCCAAAATGACATTTGGACTGCAGGCTAGATACTACCTTCCCTACCACAGATTGAGGAGTACACAGAAAGAGAAAAGAACAGGGTAATCTTAAGTGAAAGACCTGCACAGGCAGCGCTTTTAGTTGAATCTAGAACAGAAGCAGCTGTTAAAAAAAGGATAATTAGTATGTCATATAAATTGTTGCATGGTAACAATTTTATTTTACATTTGTTGACCGGACTAATCTAACTGGATATATGTCCATTTTCAGTACAGGCCCGGGGAGAAAAGCTCCAAGATAAATACAAAAAAGAAAGGAGAGAAAAGCTCCAAGACAGATATAATAATATAAAAGGTTGCAACAGTCAAACTTAAACATAGAGGACATTAGAAAAGATTTGGAAGGGAGACTGGAAATGCAATTTACAAGAAAACAATGGAAGGACACATGTATAGCTCCCAAGAATCCAAAAAAGTCCACAAGGTTAGGATCTTTGATTGGAAGTGTCTGTACATGCATTTTTATACTGCAAGCTGACTTCAAAGAATTTTTGCTCAAGTAGACAGCAAATGCAGGAGGTGTGACAGGGAAGAATGAGGTACTTGGAACATTTGTTTTGGGAGTGTAATTAGTTGGCAGATTTAATTCTCCACAGAGTACACTGTCAAATATTGTGTGAGCAATTGTATGTATGTAAAGAAATGATTCTTTTCAGCTGGGGCACAGAATCTGAATTGCCTAGACACAGTACGGCCTTATTAAATTTAACTCTGTTGGCTGCTAAACTATTACTAGAAAATGGAAATCAAAGTCAATCAACTGTATTTTAAGTATTGATTATTATAAGAGAGAAGAACTAGAAGAGGGATCTTTAGAAAAGTTAAGCAGCAAATTACTTCGATTTGGAAACTGTGGCAAAAATACATGCAGACTAATGTTCATGGGGAGGGGTAGTGAGGTTTAATGGAAGACAGGAATTCAGTAATTTATGTAATGTTCGATTGGTGATAGCAACAGAACATAAATGTGAATCATACTGTATGTAAATGGAAAAATATTAATATTCTTTTCTGTTAATGTACATATGCTTATGTCTTCAGTGATTATTTAATAAAGATGCACAAAACATTTTGAAATTGGGCATTATGACAAACTGATTTATAGAAAGGAAAGATCCAGAACTGATCTCCAATAATCTTCTTTATTTTGGCACCATAAACATTCTTGGATAAAACTCTTCTCCTAGGTGAGGAAGAGGGGCCTGCATGTGCTGAATGACAAGAGTGAAAACTGGAGTCTTATGTGGCAGATGACAGGGAATCCCTTGGAAAGGAGAGACAGATGTCCACTGTCATCCTGATGGATTACTTTTGGAACATTTGCCCAAAACGATCTACTGCCAAAGACAGAAAACAAAGTTCAGACTTTCTGGAAGAAAGTACAGTTTTGTACCTACCATAAATGTAGATGTTCGAGGATTCCATTGCTGCAGTCCTAACAATTGGGTATAGTCCGCATCCAGTCGGCCCGAATACCAGAGTATAAGGCTGACGTCGGTCATGGCGCATTAGACTGACGTCAGTACGTCAGGGTACTAATGCGCATGACCGGCGTCCTATCCTCAGTCTTTTCTTGCCCCAGATGTCAGAAGACCCTAAAAGGACAAGGCCCAAAAAGCCTGCACCAAAACATGAACAATATATACAAAAATATAAGCAGGTAAGCTCACCTACACTACCACCCCTAAACACAGAGGGAAGGAGGGAGGATTGGACTGCAGCAATGGAATCCTCGAACATCTACATTTATGGTAGGTACAAAACTGTACTATGTTCTTCGTCTTCCATTGCTGCAGTCCTAACAATTGGGTAGAATCCCAAAGCAGAGGTAAGGGAGGCTGGCAAATCATAAAGAAGCAGGAGCTGACAACATGCCTTGCAAAACAGCTGTGGCAAAACCAGCCCTAGACTTAGAGTAGATAGGAAGGTGATAATGCTTAGAGAAAGTATGCACTGAACTCCAAGTAGCTGCTTCCAAAATATCCTTAGTTGCCACCCCCCGTAGAAATGCTGTTGAAGTGGCAGTAGCCCTAGTGGAATGAGGCCTAATCCCAGCTGGAACCTCCTTGCCATGATGGGAATAACAAAATGCAATGCAAAAGCCAATCCACCTAGAAATAGTTTGTTTTGACACAGGCTTGCCCTGCGAACTCAAAGCAAAAGAAACAAACAACTGCTGAGACTGTCTAAAATCCTTAGTCCTGCTTAAGTAATAACGCAATTGCCTGTGTACATCTAAAGTATGCAAAATCTTTTCCCCTTTATTCTGGGGGTCTGCATAAAAAGTAGGCAAATGAATAGTCTGGTTTAAAGCCACACTAGAAACCACCTTAGGCATAAAGGAAGGATTAGTACGTAATGATACCCTATCCTTATGGAAAATCAAAAGGGCTCGACTGCCATAAGGGCCTGCAACTCAGACACCCTTCTTGCAGAAGTAATAGCCAACAAAAAAGCAGTCTTCCATGACAAATATTTCAATTCAGCAGTAGCCGCAGGCTCAAAAGGTTGTAGAGTAAGTTTTTCCAACACAAAATTGAGATCCCAAGCAGGAGTAGGAGCTCTACGTGGGGGTCTTATATTCTTTGCCCCTCTAAGAAACTGCTTGAACAAAGGATGTGAAAACAAAGGTGGGTCACAATCATAGTGAGCTGAAATTGCTGCAGCATGAATCTTAATAGAAGAGAAGGACAACCCTTTGTCCAATAACTCGGTAAGATATTGAAGAGCCACACTCAAATTAGGCTCAGAAATCTCCAAATTCCTTGCTGCACTCCAAAATAAAAATCTCTTCCATTTTGCTGCGTACACTCTCCTTGTACTAGGTCGCCTAGCTTCCATAATCACATTTAAAACTTGTTGAGGAAGTTGAGACCTGCTGTGTTTCAACACAGAATATGCCAGGCTGTTAGATGAAGAGAGTGAAGCTTGACATTGAGCAGATGACCGTCCTCTTGAGATAACAGATGAGGAATCAGAGGTAAAGGCCATGGAGGCTTCTTTACCAGACTCCGTAGTAGTGGGTACCAGTGTTGCCGAGGCCAATCTGGAGCTATCAAAATCATCCTTGGCCTGTCTTGTCTGACCTTTAATAGCACCTTTGGAAGAAGAGGCAGAGGTGGAAAGGCATACACATGAAGATTTTCCCAACTGAAAGACAGAGCATCCACTTTCCAAGCTGTGTGATGAAACCCCTTTGTGCAATACTTTGGCAGCTGGTGGTTTAGTGGAGAAGCGAACAGATCTATGTCTGGAGTTCCCCATGACACTGTCAATGTCTGAAATACATGAAGATCCAGTTTCCACTCGTGGGGATCCATGATTCGCCTGCTTAACACATCTGCTAAGGAGTTCTGTGCTCCTGGCAGAAACCTTGCCTGAAGAGTTAGTTGCAAGCTTAGCGCAATCTCCCATAAAATCATTGCTTGCCTGCATAGAGGATAAGAATGTGTTCCCCCTTGCTTGTTGATGTACCACATGACAGTTGTGTTGTCTGTTAGAATCAACACCTGTCCTGGAAGAAGTAACTCCTTGAAAGCCAGTAAAGCGAACTGGACTGCTAACATCTCCTTCATGTTGATATGTAGATGCTGTAGTCTGGCAGGCCACTTGTCTTGTATCCACTTTCCAAGTAGATGAGCTCCCCAAGCAATGTCCGAGGCATCTGTCGTTAAAATCTGACTCGCCTCTGGCCGGGTCACAGAGAGTCCCTTGTTTAGGTGACATTCCTGAGCCCACCACAAAAATTCCCTTTGAAGGCAAGGTATTATGGGAATGACAGTGTCTAAATCCTGGCAGTGCTGTGTCCATACATTTTTGAGATACCATTGTAACTTCCTCATATGCAGTTTGGCATTGGGAAGCACCAGAATACAAGATGCCATGAACCCTAATGCTTGAAGGACTGTCCCTGCAGTCAGCACGGACTGATGAGATAGATGATGGAAGTAAAGTGATAGACTCATTTGTTTGTCCGGGGTTATATAGGCCATGTGGGCTGCTGTATACAGTCACACACCCAGAAAGCACATGTCTTGAGAGGGTACTAGACTGGACTTTATTTCGATCACAGAATACCCTAGGCATCTTAGCACTGCTATAACATATTCCAGATGCTGTAGAAGGTCTTCCTTTTCTTGAGCCAGAATCAGGCAGTCGTCTAAGTAAGGATAGATTTGAATTCCTTGTAGCCTGAAGTAAGCTATCACTGGAGCCAGAACCTTGGTGAATACTCTGGGCAGTAGATAAGCCAAAGGGCAATGCAGAGAACTGATAATGAGAATCTCCAGCTCGAAACCGCAGATACTTCCTGCAACTTAGCCTGATAGGCACATGAAGGTAAGCTTCCTTGAGATCTAAAGTTACCATCCAGTGATCTTTGCCCAGCAGAGGTAAAAGCTGTTGTAACGTCAACATCTTGAACTTGGGAATGTCCAGATAAGTGTTGAGGAGAGATAAATCCAAAATTGGTCTCCACGTGTTCCCCTTCTTTGGTACTAGGAACATGCGGAATAAAATCCTAGGCCCGTTTCTGGTCCAGGGACTCCCTGGATGGCGCCCATTTTGAGTAACTGCCAAACTTGGTTGTGAGGCTCTTTTCTTTGTGGAGGAGGAACGTCTGGCATGCCTTTGAAAGGGGCCATTGTATGGAAATAAAACCTGTAACCGTGGTGAATAATGTCCAACACCCATCTGTCTTGAGTAATTAAATCCCAATTTTCTTTGAAAAGAGACAGTCGTCCTCCCAAAGGAGCTGCCAGACGAGAATCTACTGGCAGCTGAAAAGGCAGGTCATTGGGTCTGCTTACGAAAGGACTGACCCCTGCCCTCACTAGAAGTCTGAGCAGGTGAACTCCTGTTCTAGACCTAAAAGAACCTTGAGCCCTGCCCCTACCACGTCTAGACCTACCCCTAGACTGGGAGTCATAAGCAGGATAAGTCCACCCCTTAGCAGGCCAATTTCTACTAAACTTCGTGGCTGTACCTGCAAAAAATTCTTAACAGTTTGCATAGATCTAGCTTTGTCCTCCATTTTCTTTAAAACTGCTTCCACAGGCGAACCAAACAAAACATCAGACTGTAAAGGTGCATCCAAAATCCTTGTCTTAACATGCTCAGCCAAATTCTGATCTCTTAACCAGGCATGCCTGCGAAGAACAGAACTAGTGGCAGCCACCCTCGAGGAGGCCTGCACAGCATCAAAGCCACATTGCAAAGAATGCTTGCCCACTTGTTCAGACACATAAACCAAATCCAGCAACTCTTTACACTCAATACCTTCCGCCAAAGCATCCACCTTAGACTTCAATTGAGAAAGGAGATAATTTTGATATTTCAGCATGTGGAACTGACAATTCAATGCTCTCATGGCTAGAGTGGAAGAAGTATACAGTTTCTTACCCCACCTATCCAAAGCCCTAGCCTCCTTGTCAGTGGGAACAGGATTTCTAACCACAGAGGCTTTAACACCTTTAGGCCCCTGAGAAATAGTTTCTGGGTCCGCCCTAGGACTCTTAAACAAATACTTATGAGCTTCAGGCACCCTATAGTACCTATCAGGTTTAACAGGAGCAGGAGGCAAAGAATCAGGGTTCAGGGAAGCCTCTGCAAAAACATCTTCCACCACAGTCAACACAGGAGGTATAGCTAAGGGCCTATGCTGGGGTAAAACAAGAATTCCCTAAGCCTCTTCCTGGAATCAGAGTAATCCTGGCCTTCCCATTTAAAGTGCTCCCTCATGGAATGCAGAGTCTCTGAAAATGAAAAATCCTCAGGAGGAGAAGCCAAGGAGTGGCATCATCCATATCAGAATCAGAATAAGGAGGATACTCCTGTAAATCATCCAGAGGACTCAGAAGCCTCTGAACCGTGTTCAAAACTGGCAAACTCGGCTCCACCCTAGGCCTCTTAGCAGGAGGGCCCATAGAACCTCTAATCATAGTAATCAAATCTTCTGCCATTTTAAGCATATGTTTCTTAGGTACAGAACCGAAAGCTAGGAGAAGCCCCCACTGAAGCTGAAATTGGCCTACCTCTAAAAGAAGCTTTAGCAACAGAAGGAGAGGCTCCAATTACTGTGGGACAAGAGGGAAGAATAGGCCCTGGAGAAGCCCCTTCAGCCTGGCCTGCCTCCTGAGATGGGACATCCTGGAACAGTAAAGTTTCTGCCGGAGACTCCATAGAAACTCCTGGCAAAACCTCTGGCTCCACTGAGCCTCCTAAAGAACCGACGTCCGGGACTGCCGGTTCTTCAACCCTAGGCTTCGCTGTTTTGTCCTTGCGCTTCCTGGACGAAGCGGGCGTCGGAGCATCCGACGGCATTTTATAATTGCAACGTTTCCCAAACACTAACCTGGCACAGTCTAACCTCCTCTTAATAGTGCGTTTGTTAAACCTAGCACAAGAGCGGCAACCAACAACGTCGTGCTCAGGCCCTAAACAAGGTATACACAAAGTATGGAAATCCTTATGCGGTATCTGTTTCCCACAAGAAATACAGTTATTCACTTTTTCTGACATCCGGTTAAATACTGAGGCAAGAAAAAACCAAAATGTTCCCCAACGGGGTACTTAGCCAACTCTGATTCGGTCTGAAACTCCGGTTTCGGAAATATCTCAGAACGCCAACCTGCACTTGCAAAACTGCTTCTGCATCGGACCACGCGGCAAAAAAGACTGAGGATAGGACGCCGGTCATGCGCATTAGTACCCTGACGTACTGACGTCAGTCTAATGCGCCATGACCGACGTCAGCCTTATACTCTGGTATTCGGGCCGACTGGATGCGGACTATACCCAATTGTTAGGACTGCAGCAATGGAAGACGAAGAACATCTAAGGGTTTGCCAGGGTGGGAAAGTAGATGGGAATCGTCTAGAAGTCATTTGGACTTAAGACACTCCTTTGATCTGGAGGGGTTCATGCTTTCTTTTTTGAAACTTCCCTCTGTTGATTTTTAAACATTTGTTTATCAGCAGCTTGATGTGTTTGCCTGTTTTGCTATTTCACAAAAGTTGTAGAGGCAGCATTAAACCCCTTGAAACTTGGAGAAGGGTGGAAAATATGAGAAGCTCTCTGAATCAGCTTACCTCTCATCACACTTTTTAAGGACCTCTGCAGCAGAGGGTCTACAAACTAACTTGCTCTCTTTGTAAGGGAGAATTCAGAATTTCAGCTTGGACACACTCAGGAAGGTTTTGAGAATGCAGACAAGCAAACCTTCTCATAACAGTTCCAGTGGCAGCAACAGCAGAATTACAAGTAAATTTTAAACAATGGGCCGCCACCTCAGACACAGAAGCAATCAGGTTGCACAAAGAGGTTTTTCCTTACAACAGGTAAACACATGCAATAATATGCTTTGTGTTCTCAAAAGAGGCAATCATAAACTTAAAACATATGAACTTGGCAGATGAAGATACTAAAATTTGGTGTTCCAGAATATGCTTTTCCCCAAATCTTACAATAACATTTCCATTATTATAAGAAGGCGAGGGATTTACATTAACCAGATGTACAGCAGCAGCAGCTGGATTCACCAAATAAATAACAGCTATGTCTGATCTGGGATTAGTGTATAAAACCTTGTAATTGAGGAACTTTATATAATTCGATTTATTTTTGAAAGAAGGGGAGGAATAGGTGCAAGTTCAGGAAAATCCATGTTCAACAGGTCATAATACTTCTTCAGCAACAGTGGAAAGTCAGTATGTAACCACTGAAAGGATTCATTCTAGAAATAGTTTCACCAAAAGGATCCCTCAAAGGGACTGGCAGAAGCAACACTTTCCTCAGAATCTGAATCAGAAACCCAAGGAGAAAACATAGGTGTCCCTTCAAAACTATTTAAATCTTGAACCTCTTTAGAAGATGAAGAACCCCTTCTTCTCGTCAGAAACAACTTAAATGGAAGGGTGAAGAGTCTGCACTAAACCATAAGCCAAACCCAATAAATCACTCCTGTTCAAAGTAAATGAGACAGGAGAAGACACTTATCTAAGTCTTTGCTTATTTTTGACAGGAATTTATGAAGCAGCAGACCTATTTTGCCAGGCAAACACCATCTAGGGAAAGTAATCCATTCTGGCTAGGCAGAGAAAAATTCCCTAGAACCGAAAAGTGGTTCTCCCTTGCCAGCCAATGGCACTCCAACAGCCACAGGTAACATGCCTAACTTCTTGTCAAGGGTGGCTATAGAGACTATACCAGATGAAGTCAAGGAAAAAGATGAATAATTGAGGAACCAGAAATGGTCACAGCAGAGTTACCTAGCTTGACTGAGGCACTTAAGCAGACTGCAGAGGTGGTAAAAGATGATCATTAATTTTCTTCTTTTAGTACTGCGGTGGTGGTGCTGCGGTGGCGTTGTCGTCTCACAGTTGGACATTGCCCGTTCGATTCTCAGAGCGTCTTCTGTGTGGCGACATGCGTGAATGGGCATTTCTTCGTTGAAGGTTGTGCGTTAGGCCCGGCAAGCCAGCACGTAAAACTCTACTGCCAATCATTAGCGGACCGGAGTTCCACTGTGGCGACCCCTAACCGGGAAAAGCCGAAAGACACAAACAAACAAGTGGCTGCTAGAAGGAAAAAAAATGAGGAACCAGAAGACTGATTCATGGTAAAGCCAAAAAAGATGCCCAGTTCCTACAAAAGCCTGGCAGCAGTAGTCTGTAAAACAGGTAAATAGCAAAAAAGTCACTTTTTCGGGGGGCAAGTGGAAAGTACATGTACCCGAGCCCCTAAAAGTAAAATAACACCTTTTAAAAAAAGTTTTAAAACAGTTTTAGCAATTTGTATCCACAAACGTAATGAGCAGTGTTCCTCCTTAAAACTTACTAAAAGTCACAACAGTCGAAAAAACACTTTTTTTCTAACTTTAAATTTATAATCTCACAGAAAAACTTAACTTTCCTGTCAGAAGAGTAAAATTTTTCATCCTGAGGAGAACTTATCTACAGCAATGGAAAGCATTAGTCAACCGCCGACCCACGAAAGCACGCAGCATGCAAAAAGAGTGCTCCTCAGCAGTAGGGAAAGCTCTGAAGGGCTTGATACAGAAGCCACTCAAGCTGAATAATTGCTACGGTGTGTAGAAGGTTGTCCTTGAAGCTTTGGAAGCTGTCTGTTCTATCCTGTTCAGGACATAACCAACATAGCTAACACTACTGTAGCAATGATCCATATGATGAACATTAAATGATCTACTCATTTTATTACACTCAAAAGTTTAAAACGAGTAAGTCTTGGATTAGACCAAAAACTTTAAAACGAATAAGCTTTTTCATCCTTAGTCTTATTAAATGTATAGCTTTAAGATTACATGTGTTCTCATTTAAAAGTTTTGGGTTTACCAAAATGACTGGTTTACTTGTTCCACTGCAGCAGTTTCTTTGACAAGTTTATTTTTGTTTTTTAGACCTGGTAATCAATGTCAAATTAAATTTTTAATTTTTATCCTATAACAACAGTTCAAGAAGACAAAACAGAAAGTTACACAAAGAATATAATATAACTATAAGTTGATATTTTACTTTGGGAATCATCATGAGACCTCGTTTTCAGTCTCAGTCATGGTTCTGGTAACATACAGCAGGACTGGGCTGATGATGTAATCCAGCAGATGGGAAGTAAAGTGCAAACAGATCTTGATTTAAAGGGGCTACTCAGAATTTCATGGCATCTTGCCATTTTAAGAGAAAACTGGGTAATTTCCAGCAAACACAGGACAGGTGAGAGGTATGTGTATATGGCTATATTAGGCTTAGCAGTTCTTACTGGGGTAAACTGAATGCAAAGACTAAAACATTGCACTTTGCAACATACTGCACAGTAACAAGAAGCAATGTAATAAGCAGAGAAGGACAAAAAAAACAGTCCTGAGGTCATGAAAAAACAAAAACCACGAATAACCTGGTTCCCATCAAGTGGGAATGGGTTTACTACTCCAAACCTTTTTGTACATTTATAATTAGTTGTGCTGTCCCAGTAACTACTATGTTATGAGAAATGGGTCCCAGTGACCAGTGCAGCTCATTTTAACCACATTGTAAAAAACATGATTAAGGGAATCAAGAAAAGAGCAGGTGCGATGGGGAAGAAAGAGGTAATTGAGAACATTTTCTGGGAGTATGGTGAGTTGGCAGACTTTAAGGATTCCCTGCAGGACTGTACTGTCGGAGATGCTGGGTGGGCAGATCGGTGTGATGAGGGAGATGATTTTTCTGAGCCATTATACAGAATCGGAATTGCCTAGACATGGGTACGGCTTTGCTGTGTCTAATTATGGTGGCTGCTAAAAAAAAAAGCAATTACTAAAAAATGGAAATCAAAATCTAGACCAACTATACTAGAAGCAGTGCATACAGTAACAGAGATAAAACAAGTGGAATTAAGGTCTTTAGAAAAAGGCAGGAGTAAACTACATAGGAAAAATGGGAACTGTGGGAACAATACATACAGGGAGGAATGAGGTTTAAAGGAAGGCATGACAAATTTTGAGCTATGTAATGTTTGACTGATAACGACTGGGTAAATTATAACTTATGTATAATGTCTGTAACTGGGAGTGTGTCAATATGGTTTGTGATGTAAAATACTTGCAACTAGGATTGTATCGGCGTGGTTTGTTTTCACTTATATAAATGCATAATTACCCATGTCATAAATGACGATTTAATACAGATGTTTCTTGTCTAAAAAGACAGGGATTGAATAATTTATGTAATGATGTTTAGGCTACATGATATATAGCAATATATGTGAAGTATAATGTTTGTAAATTTGAACTTGTTAATACAGTTCAATGACTTTTATATAAATGTAAATTTGCCTATGTCACAACTGATAATTCAATAAAAGTGTTAAAAAAAAAAAAAAAAAAAAAAAAAAAAAAGGGAGTCGAGAAAAGATGTTAGTCATGAAACCATTTGCAAAACCAACAGCATCTTAAACCAGCTAGCAAAGTACCTGAATACTAACAAGAACATGATGCACCTGGATGAACAAAAATCAGTAAAATGCAAAATTAAATATGATTTTCACTCAAAGAAATCAGTTAATACTCTGCAAGAAATTTTACATACCTGTTCTCCCATTCCTCTTCTGAGTAAAGATTCAGAATAGCATGGATCAATTCAAGAATCAGACAGCCTAAAATATCAAAAAGGAAAGCAAAGAAGCTGCAGTAACACCTCAAAAGGCATGAGTTCATGCACTAACATACATTATGCTGAATAAACAATAACGTACTATTCATTAAGCATCCTTTTGCACAGACAAAAAGGAGGCATGAGGTTACACGAAATCCTAGCTTGTTTACAACAAAAATACACATGCTGCATAGATCTCGGACTACTGAAATGTGTAGAAGATCAAAAACACTGACAAAAAACTTTCAAGGTATAATTTTCCAACACATTCTAGGGTGCAAAATAAGTGAAAAACAATGCAAACCAAGAAGAAAAATCAGTTGTTTGAATCATACACAAGAACAGTGGATGATTTAAGAAAGAATTTGTGTCCACACAGTGTTGAATGGGTATTCAGATTTCTTGGATTGCTTCCAAGAAAAACATATTTCCATTACCTATAAGGTATTATATACAGCTTCAGTGCTGTAACTGCATATACAATATTTGCAAAGCCATCACAGCTACAGGGAGTGCCTGCAAGCTAGAATCTTAAGCCACAGATGTTCAAAATAAGGCAAAACAGAGGCAATAAACATGCATTAAGGGAGGATAACTTCCAAGCCACTGAATCAATTATGCACTTACAATATTGATTATATGGTCACAGTTCAGCCTCTTCACTACTAGGAGTGAAGTATCAACTCTGTTTTCTGATCACTGATCTAAATTTTCCAAAGCTTCAATGCCTCCCTTTACACATAATGCCCTGTGTTTCACCTTCCCTGTCAAGATCTGTAGATACCACTTGTATGCAGAAAGTACAGTTGTGTAAGGACTTACCATACCAGCAGAAGTCCTACTGATCACTACTGCACTATTCATAACAGATGGGCTGTCGTCTGCAGACATCTGGCCAGGGTACCAAGACTCAAGGGCATATACTGAATAATGACTTCAGCTCATTGGTGTAGAGGTATATAACTGGATGCACGTGCAAATCCTCAGACCATTTCCAAGCTAACAGCATGAAGACAATGGAGACAGGTGACTGGTCAGATAGGAGGGGCATAGTTTGAATAGGTGGGTAAACTCCACCCAGAAGTGATATAATAGAGAGAGAGAGAGAGAGAGAGAGTGTGTGTGTGTGTGTGTGTGTGTGTGTGTGTGCGCGTGTGTGTGTGTGTGTGTGTGTGTGTGTGTGTGAACAAGGAAAGAGCAGAGTAGGGGGATAAGAAGGGAAGGAATACTGCAAAACTGGTCACTAGGACATCTACTGTTATGCTAAGTTCTTATACAACTGTACTATGTGTCCTGACTGAAATCAATGTTGCAGTATTCATAACAGATCGGAGATTACCACAGCTGTAGAGAGAAGGGTGGACGGCTAAAGTGATGCAGAAGAATCCAGGAGGTGAGAGAACTGTTCTGGAAAAGGCCTTCCTGGTCCCAAAGAAGGCAACTAACTTCATGAAGGTGTGGACAGAGGACCAGGTGGCAGTTTCTAAAATAGATCTGGTATCCACACCCTTGCAAAAGGCACCAAATGAAAACACTGCGAGTGGAATGTGCTTTTGGGTAGGAGGGCAAAGTCCTTCCATGGTATGAATAGCAAAAGGAAATAGCCTTTGAAATCCAGGATACAATAGTTTCTTTAGAAATTGGTTGTCCCAACGGAGTCCACAGGAGACAAACAGCTGATCTGTTTTCCTGATATCCTTATTTTTTATATCCAGGAAACCTCAATTGCCTGTGAATGTCTAAAAGGGTGCAAGATTTGCTCCCCCTATTTGGGGGACTGTGGAAGAAAGTTGGCAGGTTGATGGCCTGGTTGTGGGTCAACTCATCTACTTTAGGCATGAAAGAGGGACTGGCCCCAACACTTGCCCTAACTTTATGTAAAATGAAAAAGGGGGGAATGGCCATGAGAGCATGAAGTTCAGAAACTCTGCTAGCTGAGGTGACAGCCAGAAGCAGCACAGACTCCATGTGCAGAATATGAGGACGGCAGAAGCTGATAGCTCAAAAGGGGGGCAAAGTAAGTTTTTGAACACAAGGTTAAGGTCCCTTGGCAGAATGGTAGGCTTCCTTGGAGGTTAAAGGTGCAAAACTCCTCTCAGGAAAAGTCTGACCTCTGTCTTGGACATGAGATTGCATTGGACTCATAGCAAATAAGTGGGCTTTAATGGATGAATATGCGAAACCAGAATGTAGTAGCTCACAGAGGTACTGCAGTACAGTGGGAATGTCTGAGAAAAAGGGTTGTAGTTTGTGTTTAAGGCACTAAGTGGAAAATCTTTTCCACATGGCTGTGTATGATTTTCTGGTATTGTTTTTTTGCCTTCTTGAAGAACCCGAACTACTACTACAGAGAAAACATTTCTTTTAGGGTCTAAATTCTATCAAGAGAGACTAAGGGAGGTCAGATTGGGATAAAGGAGCTGCTCTTTCTGTTGAGTGATGAGATCTGACTGTAGAAGGATTCTCCAGAAATTTCCCTTTGACAGGTGAAACAAGTAAGGGACCCAATGCTGTCTTAGCCAGGACCAGATGTTTTGGAGACTCCTTCTGGACCTTGAGCAGAAGTCCTGGAAGCAGAGGCAGAGGAGGGCATGCATGAAAGAATTTCCCTGTCCACTGGAAGGAGAAGGCATCGGTCTTCCAGGATAGTGGAAATGGGTTCCAGGTGCAGAAAAGAGGAAGCTGGTGATGTTCTGTGGAAGCAAAAAGGCTCTTCTGTGGTGTTCCCACTGCAATGTAATAGCTTTGAAGACCTTCATGTTCAAAGACAATTTGTGACGGTCCTCAGTGTCCCTGCTTAAAAAATCTGCCACCATGTTCTCCTGAGAGAGATGATAAACATTGCAGTGTGTGCAAAATTCAGGTTGAAAGCGAAGTGCCTGGCCTCTTGTGCCAGCTAGCACAGGGGGTAGGATCTTGTGCTTCCCTGATTGTTTATGTACCACATCACCATGGTGTTGTCAGTGGACACCAGTAGAGTACCTGGAGTCCAGAAATATGAGGTGGTCTGCATGCCATTCCCTCTGAATTATGGGGCTCCTGCCCAAGCACCCATGCCCTATCTGTGTCTGAACAGGACGTGGTTGTAGGGGGGCTGGAATGAATGGAAGGACCACATTGAGCATGACCTGAATGCTCCATTCTTGATGTAGGGCATTACAGGGATGAGGGCATCAAGAGAGTGCAAGTGTTGGAAGCACACCAATTTCAACTATCACTGCATTTTTCTCAAGTGTGATCTGAAGAAGAGTAGCATAAAAAATGTGGCAGCAATGAACCCCATAGCCCTGAGGAGCTGTCTTGTGCAGTGAATCTCGGTGGAGAGTGTTCTGAAGTAGTTCGATAGGATGGCAACTTTCTCCTGAGGGATAAAGGCATGTGTAGTGGAAGTGTCCAGTCTGCAGCCCAGAAAGGTCAAGTCCTGGGTGGGACTGAGATGAGATGTTTTGAAGTTGATGGTGAACCCCAAATCAGCCAGAAGACCTACAGTGCAATGAAGATGCTTGAGGAGGACGTCCTTGGATAGAGCCTGGATTAGAAAGTCAGAGAGGTAAGGGAAGATCTGTGGCCCTGAGTGTAGCAAAAGGCCACCGCTGGAGCTAAACACTTTGTGAAAACCCTTGGATCTGTAGAGAGACCAAAGGGCAAAGCAGTAAATTGAAAATGTGATGAGCCAGTAAAGAACCTGAGAAATTTTCTGCAGGAAAGACGAATGGCAATATGCAAATAAGCATCCTTTAGGTCAAGGGATACTAGGAAAGCCTGAGGCAAAAGAAAAGGCAGAAGAGTGTGTAAAGAAAGCATACCGAAAGTGAGGATTTGCAGGAAGGTGTTTAGTAGGGAGAGGTCCAGAAAGGCTCTCCACTGGCCCTCTTTCCTTTTAGTAAGAAAGAATCTTTAATAGAAACCTTTTCCTAAGAAGGTTAAAGGGACCTCCTCTATGGTTCCCTGTGCTAGCAAGTCTTAAAGGCTTCTTATAGCCAAGGCACTTGAGAATCATTATGCATTTGGACTACTGGCCAGCTTTGCGTGGTATTTGTTTAGGTATTTGCTGCTCTGTGGTTAATATAGTTACATGGCCAGTGATTCGTATACGGCTTTGCCGAGAGTTTTTAGAGAAGCCATGGATTTTACACAGAAATCCATTGACAATTTCCAACGTCAATGAATGGAGGAGCATGGGGCTCTGGTACAGCTGTTAACACCCGTAGCAGAGAGGAGAATGTGAATGTGTCGAAACCCACTGCAATGGTTTTTTGTAAGTGGGAAGAGGAAAGGAGATCTAAACAACAAAATCCCTTCTCTCTAATTGGTCGTAAAAATGAGATGTCAATGGTACCGGAGGTAGAGATGTTCGTGCGAGCTGAAAAGCTGTTCTTCAAAGAAATTGCAGTGTTCCTTAACATTCAAAGCCTCCAAAGGTATGTGGAACTAGAAGTTACACCCAGGGGTTTAAGAGCAACAAAAAATCCCTCTACCCCATTTGATTTGTCTTCAGCGGAAGACAAAGTGTTTTATGAGAGATGGGTCACAGTCGCACATAAATGCAGCTTAGAATGGGTCCAGATCCTTGTGGAGAGGGACACCCTAAAAAACAGAAATTGCGAGAGGAAATAAAAGTAGTTTGCAAGGACATTGAGAATAAAACTGTGGGTGATGAACTGCAGCAATTTCTTGCTAAAATCAATGAACAGTCGTTGGGGTATGAAAAAGATGCAATAGAGAGAAATAAAAATAAACTGTTTAGAGATTTGCGAGATTATGATAATAAACAAGCTTTCCAGGTGCTAACCAATCCCAAGGCGAGATGACAGAGGGTGCAGTTTGAGGAAAAAAGCAAGGCAATGAATAGAACTGGGCGGGCCTATACCTCGGGTGAAAGTGGAGCATCCATGACAGAAGGGGAAACGGATCAGGAGGATTATCCAGCTTTGCCACATCCAGTGAATGGACAATACATGAAAACTTTTCGTGAGAACCAGGGGAACTGAAAACGGGGCTGTAATGGAGGAGAATACTATAAGGACTACAATTTTCAATGGACTGTTCACCGCGGTAAATGGAGCCAAATGTAAAGAAACTGCTTCTGTAGAATGTGGTTATGTAGTTAATCTACCAGGACGCTCATTAACGGACTGTGAAATTAGTGTTCTGAATAAGGGACTAAAATTTGTACCAACAGTGTTTCCCAGGTTACATGAAGTGAAGTATGATTTTTTTTCTTTCTTTAATAAGAAACTGCATTTAATGAATTTTTTTTTAAAGAAAGTAATAATATGCCATAGGAAAGTGAGAAAATCATTGAATCTGATAATAGCAATATCAGCTTTTATTCTTGTTGTTTGGAAGACGAAGTAAATGCATATTAAAAATTAAACACTGAATTAGTGCAAGTAAAAAGTGCATTTATGCCTACACAAACAAACAGCATAAAACTTGTTGGCACATTTTTGAATCAAAGTATAGAAAGGGAATATTATTGTTTGATGGGAAAAATGTGGATTACAATTTAAGTAAAACGCAATGGAATAGTTTAAAGGACTTGAGCCAAAACAAAGAGTTGGTATTCAAACCAGCGGATAAAGGTGGCAAGCTGGTTATTTTACACTATACTCAATACTTATCCATGTGTTATGAACATCTGAATAATGAGCAGGTTTACAAAAAGAATAATATAGATGAATATAAAAAAGCTGAAAAAGAATATAATGAGTTAATAAATAAGGGAATGAGGCTTAACTATTTTTCATTACAAGATGTACAGCAGAAATTTAGGATTAAAAATGTAACAATGGCTCAATTTTTGTGTGTCCCAAAAATACACAAGGATTTGATCAATCCTCCTGGACGACCTACAGTTTCAGACTGTGGTTATTTTTTTTACACAATACAGTAAGTTTTTTACATTATTTTTTGCTACCTACTGTGGAGAAAATGCCTTCTTATATTAAAGATGTCTTTGATTTCCTAGATAAAATCAAGGAAATCAGATGGTCAGAAGAAATTTATCTTGTTGTAATTGATGTTGTTAGTTTATATACCAATATCAAGCATCAAGATGGAATTACAGCTATAAAATATTTCTTGGGGGAAGCCCCAGTTATTCAGTATGTAACAGATTTAATTTTGATGTGTTTAGAAATAATACATTTGAGTTTAATGGCTGAATATATAGGCAGCTACAGGGTACAGCTATAGGGGCAGTTTTTGCCCCCACTTACGGAAATATATTTATGGGACATTTTGAAAGCCGGAATATCTATACCACTGAATTTCATAAAGAACATGTAGTTAAATATTTTAGATATATTGACAATTTGATCTTTGTATGTAAAGGGGGACACAGTAAAGTTAAAGCATTTATTGATAAGCTGCATGATAAAGTGGGGGTAAGTTTTGATGGGTTACAAATAGGTGATGAAGTTCATTACTTAGATGTCAATGTAAAGGGTAGGAAGAATTTTATGTTAAGAACAAAAATACATAGAAAGTTTCTAGAAACAAATTTTGTTTTACATGGGTACAGTTGTCAGCCCCCTCACACTATAAAGTTTATTCCATATGGAGAACTTCTCAGGGTGAAAAGGTTATGCAATAACCCGATAGATAAGGAAAGGGAAATGGAAGAAACTTTTCACAAGTTTTGTGATAGAGGATACCCAGTAATACAAGTGGAACAGGGGTTCGAGAAAGTGCTAAATTGGAACCAGAAAAGAGGTAATATACAGGGAAAGAAAGAGAACAGGAATGCATTTATTTTACATCAACATACTCAGTATTTTCAGAGGTAGTAAAAGAACAAGTAAAATATTATTGGACAAGATTAAAGAGAGAAGTTGATTGTTTACAAAATAAAAATATCAGCTTCTCCTTCAGAAGAGGTAGAAGCAAGATTTTTTAGTACATGGGAAGTTTAGTATGCCTTCTACAGGGTAAGTTTTATCCCCAGAAATGGTAGGTACATTTTCAAGTAGAAAATGCAGTATATATAAGTTTATAGTAAAGGAATTTACATACATCAATGGAAAAAAAATTCAAGCAAGAGGTATATATAGTTATAATACGGAGAAAATTATTTATGGTTTAAAATGTCCCTGTAAAAAAATTTTATGCGGGGGAAAGTAAAAGACAATTTGCATGTAGGCTCAAAGAACATATAAGAGGTATTAGGAAACGTAAATTAACTAACCCAGTAGCAGTTCATTTTAAGGAGTTTCACAATAGTAACCCACAGGGGCTACAAGCAACAATTTTAGATAAAGTAGAAACTAATGAATTGATGACTGATCAACATATAAAAATGTATTAAGAAAAAAAAACTGTTGATTCTTACGTTTGACACTGAGGCCTAGGAGCTTGAATCAAGAATGCACTTGGAAGTGTTTGTTGTAATGTAATTAAGTAAATTGTAATTGATTAATTCTTTTACTGGTAATGAAACAATTTACAAAGTTTAAAAAGTATATAAATTCAGGTTTCAGTGTGCGTGATTATACTCTGTTAAGGGCTTCTTATAGCTGAGGAGCTAGAGAATTATTGTGTATTTTAATAAAATAAAACTATTTTTTGACTACTGGCCAGCTTTGTGTGGTATTCGTTTAAGCCTTGGATAAGGTCCACAAGGTGAATCTGGTTGGCAGAAGTTAGAGGTATTGCCCCAAGAGAGGGAAAGCTTTCCCAAGTCATAGTGCAGTCCTCCTTGATAATGTTGAGGATCCATTTGTCCGAGGCCACTGTTTCACAGAATGGGGGAACACAGAGAATTTTCTTGAGAGGTGGATGGGGAGGAAAGACAGACAGGGATTTTCTACAAAATTAAGGCCTCCCTGAAGAGGTAGCCCTCTGAGGTTTAGCTGGGAATCTTTTCCAAGGTGTTTTCCTTTGTTACGAGATTCAAGGCTCTCTCATAAGCAAAATAGATTTTGCTGGATAATTTTTAGGGTACCTAGGAACTGTGGTGAGAAGAATCTGACAGCAGTCTTTCATTGTTTTGCTTTATTCCTGTAAGGCTTTGAAAAGACTGGCAGTTTGTGAGACAAACAGGTTGTTATTCAGACAACAGTCTACAACTTTAGACTTGAAGTCTTCAAGAATAGGCTGACCTCTCAGACAGGCATGCTTGCCTGATGACTGAGCCAAGCATCGAGCCAAGCATCCACAGCATCATAGCTGCATTTAATACTGTGTCTGCCTATTTGGGAAGCCTGGGCCACTAGGGTCTCAATATGCCGCTTTGATTCTGGTGTCTGAGGCTCTGTGATGGCCTTATTCAAGGACTGAAGCGCAGACAAAGAATTCAGCCATTTGAGTTTGATAGTTAATGGCTCTGAAGCCAGTGTGGAGGAAGCTTACAATTTTATCCCACCTATCCATTGCTTGATTGTCCTTATAAGTGGATAGGACATTATAGTGCTGGGAAGCAGCTTGGAAGACCTGTCCAAGGCCAGGGAAACTGCAATAGGATCAACAAGATTTTTGCATAAGCACTTAAAGTTCATCAGGAAGTTTATAGAACCTGCCAGACCTTTTGGGTACTGGAGATTGGGAATCAGGTGTGGAGGTGTTGGCTTGAAATGCATCCGGGGGGACTGGAGGTGGTGCAGGAGTGCCCATCTCTAAAAGGAAGTATCTCTTTTGTACCTCAAACATCTGTTTAGATTGGCATTCAAAATGCTTTGCAATGTTTCTCCAAATGATACCTTTTTCAAGGGGGAATCAGGAGAGAGGGAGTCTCCCTCATCAGAGGACAGCTGTTTTGGAGAATGCAGCTGTGAAAAGTAGTCCCAGAATCCACCTCTAGTTCCTCCTCCTTGGAGGAAGAATATAAGAAGTTATGTACTCATCATAACATTCCATGTGAGTTGTTCATCTCGCCTTCATTCAGGCTGATTGGTTCGGAGCCGATCCATCGGCTCCAGCATGGCTGTACGCAAAGCTCAAGGTCTTCCAGTAGCTCGAGGCCAAGCCCTTATCCCATGATGCACTGTGAATGACCTCGATCTTGTTTGCTGCGTGAACTATAACCATATAAATGAGCTATCCTCCTATGGAAAGGAAGAAGAATTGAGCAACCAGGATGAGACCAACATCTACTAGATCAACTATCAGCCAGGAGGGGGAAAGAGGGAGGGACGTAAGAATGAAGGCGAGATGAACAACTCACATGGAACATTATGGTGAGTACATAACGTCTTAATGTGAAGTTGTTCAATCTCATCATTCATTCTTGACTGATGGGTAAGCATCCCTAGCACCATATCACTCTTGGGTGGCTCACGGGAGTACATTCTTCAAGACCGTACACCCAAAAGAAGCGCTGTCCCTGGAGGCCTTAACAACTTTGTAATGTGTGATAAAGGTATGAGGTTTAGACCAAGTGGCTGCTGCACAAATGTTATCAAGGGGCAATTTGGCTTGGAACGCAGAGGATGTAGAAACTGCCCTGGTTGAGTGAGCTTTAATCTTGTGCTGCAAAGGCACATTAGCAGCTGAGTAGACAAAGGTGATACAATCAGATAACCATTTAGACAGTTGTTTTAGCCACTGGTCTACATTTCTGGATTCGGAGAATGAAAAAGAGTTGACTGTCTGATATATTTTGTTCTATCCAAATAAAATCTGAGCTGTCTGTGAACATCAAGTTTGTGCAGCTTATACTCCAACTTGTTGGAATGATTAGGGAAGAAAACTGGTAACTCACTAAAGTGGTTGATATCAGTTTCTGAACAAACTTTGGGCAAAAAAAGAGGGATTTGTCCTAAGAGATACTCTTATCAGCATGAAAAATCAAATAAGGAGAGCTGATGGATAAAGCTTGAAGTTCTGACACTCTGTGGGCAGAAGTAATAGCTACCAGAAAAATGGTTTTCCACAACAAATATTTGAGGTCACAAGATGATGCTGGTTCAAATGGGGGGAGGATTATACGTGACAGCGTAACATTTAGATTCCATGGAGAATAGGGAGTTTTCACAGGTGGTCTCGTATGAAATGTCCCCTTGAGAAAGGCCTTGGATAACTTGTGGGACCATATTTAACCCGTCCATCCCAAGATGAAAGTTAGATATAGCAGCCAACTGGACCCAAACTGTTTCGGTTGCCGCTCCTTTGTTAAAAATCATAGTCAAGAATTCTAGTATGGATGTTAAGGGGGCTTGGTAAGGATCAATGTTCTGCTTACAGGCCCATATGGAAAATCTCTTCGGCTTACGAGAAGACAAAAGGATCTGTTTTGTCTCACTGGAGAAGTTATGAAGCCTGGCTATGAGTGGAACTGGAGCAGCCAAGCTGTCAGCTTCAATGACTGCAGAGAAGGATGAAGGTCTTCCGACGGATGTGTCAGAAGGTCTGGAACTGGGTCCAGAATCCAGGGATCCTCCAAGAGATTATGTAGAAGGAATGGGAACCAAATCTGCCAAGGGCAATGAGGGGCTATAAGAATGATGGTCCTTCCCAGGGATTTTGCTTTCTGTAGAACTTTGGGTATCAATGGGATTGGTGGAAACGCACAGAGGAGAGCTGGGGCCAATCGTGTATGAGTGCATCCCTCAGGGCTTCTCCAGGAGGAGGAATCAGGGCAAAGTAGCTTCTGCATTTCATGTTGATGTGGATGGCAAAACGGTCGCAGCAAGGCTGGCCCCATTTGCAGAAAATCCTGTCCACGATCTCTTTCTTGAGGGACCACTCACGCGGCAACAAGATTGCCCTGCTCAGTTTTGTCTGCTATCACGCTGGATCTCCCCGGGATGTGCGTTGCCAACAGAAAGTGCTGGAGGAAACAGCTCACTGCCAAACTCTTGAGGGCTTCTCGGCAAAGGGAATAAGACTTTGTTCCTCCCTGCTTGCTCAAATTCTAGACTACTGACATATTGTCTGTCTGAATCGCAATCGTCCCTAGGGGAAGAGAGTCCTGGAAGTACTGCAGCGCCAAAAGTACTGCTCTCATCTCCAGAACATTGATATGGAAGTGTGACTCTTGATCTGTCCATGTGTACTGGGCAGTCTTTCCCTGAAAATCCCCCTCCCCCCTATCAGGGAAGCATCCATGATCACAGTGGCTACTGGAGGGGGTAGAACAAAGGGGCGTCCTATGGTGACGTGAAGAGACATTAACCACCACTGGAGATCTTTCTTGCAAGAGCTCATAATCAATATAGTGTGGTCCATGGGAAGTTCCTGGTAAGACCATTGAGTGAACAACAGCCATTGAAAAATCCGCATGTGCATTCTTGCTAATGGTATGGCTAGGACTGCTGCAGCCATCAAACCCAATACTTTCAGAACTTCTGAAGCTGGTGCTCTAGCTTTCAATACCAAAGTGCTGATATGCTGACGAAGAAGGAAGACTCTTTCGACTGGTAGCCTTAGAGTGGTGGTTGAGGTGTCTAGCTCTGCCCCGATAAAAACAATATGCTGCAATGGTGACAAGGCAGACTTTTCTGAGTTGACTGTAATACCTAAATGATTGCAAAGTGACAGAGTGGATTCCCTTGCCTGAATCAGTTGATGCCTGGTGGTGGCGGTAAGGAGCCAATCGTCTAGGTACAGAAACACCTAGAATCCTAGACGACTCAGGTGAGCCGTGACCACTGCCATGAACTTGGTGAACACTCTGGGGGCTGTAGTGAGACCAAAGGGCAGGGCTCGAAACTGATGACTGGCTCCCCAACCAGGAACACAGGTGACCTCTGGATGGCCTGGCCATTTTTATGTGGTAGTACACACCCTTGAGATCTATCGAGCACATCAATTGCCTTTCCCTAAGAAAGGAAGTACAGACTGGAGCCTGACCCTCCGGAACTTCTCTTTCATCACATATTGGTCGAGTCTGCTGAGGTCCAAAATGGGTCTCCAGTTCCCTGTTTTCTTTGGAACCAAAAAGAATCTGGAGTAAGTTCCGGACCTTGTTTGGTCTGCTTGGACTGGCTGGATGACTTTTTTCTACCAACTTGTGGAACTCTACAGTTGCTTGTACCCTGTAACTGGGTGAAACGTCTGGGATTTTCCTTATAGATGGCGGGGGGGGGGGGGGGGGGTTGAATGGTATGAAGTACCCTCTGGAAATGATACTTTGTACCCAGCTGTCTTTTGTTATTTCTTGCCAGGCATCTGTATACAAAGATAAGCGACCCCCAACTGCCTCCAGAGCATGACAGTCGAGCCTCCTTTCAGGAGCGCTGGTAGGGTTGACCAGAGAAGTGATCTCTGTAACCTTGATGTTGCAGACCCCCTCTGCTGTGAGGGCAGCGTCTTCCACTATTACCCCCTCCTCTGCCCCTGAAGGGGGGGGGGGGGTTCACCACGTGCGTCCTGAAAGGCTCCTTGGGCTTTCCAGAACCACCTTTTTCCTCCCCTTTGGCCTTTGGGATAAAGCTGGGTAGGGGTGGAAAAACGGACTCAGATGGCAGAGTCTTTCCCTCCTGTTCACACCTGGTCAGAGTTTCCTTCACTTTAGGCCCAAAAAGGATGAGCCATCAGAAGGGGTGTTTATGAAGGATGACTTACAGGGCTCCGCAAAGGAACACAAGTGCATTCAGGAATGTCTTCTGAGAGCGATTCCTGTACCTGCTGCCCTACTCATTCCATCAGCTACATAGGATATGAGACGCACGGATGAGTTGACAATAGACTTTAGGGTAGCAAGCTGGGCAGCAACTTTGTCAGAGGCCCCTGCAGCTACTGCACCCTGAAGAGCATCTCCCAACTCCTTAAGG
This sequence comes from Protopterus annectens, assembly GCF_019279795.1. Lineage (NCBI taxonomy): Eukaryota > Metazoa > Chordata > Ceratodontiformes > Protopteridae > Protopterus > Protopterus annectens. Next base: position 339,681,840 of record NC_056750.1, read on the forward strand.
AGATCTCTTTGCAACCTAATGAAATAGGTTAAGTAGTTCAGTGAGCAGAGAGCAAAAGTCACTGAACTAAACATCAGTTTTCTATATCTATCCATGATCCTAGATTCTCTATTAGGAGGATGAATAGATGAGGAAGTCTCAGACATTTCCTTTTTGGTAGCCGCTGCCACCATCATGTCATCAACAGGGACTCCTTTGGATAAGAAGGTTTTATCTGGTGGAGCCAATATAAACTTGTTAGGCCTCCTAGGAACAGGATCCATGGACTCCGGTGACTCCCACGCCCTCCAAGAGACCACCTGCAGGAGCTCATCAAAGGGCAGAGACACCCAAGAGGTGGCGGGTTGAGAGCCGGAAGCCTTCAGGAGAACAGACTCATCCTCAGTAGGGCTTCTGGAGTGCCATTCACACCTCTGCCTAAGGATCTCAAGTATCTCAGCAAAGGAGATATCCTCAGCGGGGAACCACGGAGACCCTTCTGACTCATCCAAGACAGTATCAGATGTTAAAGACTCCTGTGGGGAATCCAATCCTCTTGCACAATCTCTTCCTGGGAACCTCCTCAGTGGGAGCCTCTGGGGAGGTCTCAGAAGAGCAGGGGGGGCACCCTGTGGGGCTACCTGAGGCTCTGGGTCTCTATGCCTAGCCTGGACGATGGAAGCAGAAGCAGACACAGGCGCTTTAGGGGATGAGGAAGCAAGGTCTGAAGTAGAGGATGTCTTGGGGGACAAAGCTCTCCTCATGGCCTCGAAGGCACCATGACTCTGATGGGAAGGAACAGACGGATCCGAGGGAACCGTCAAACCCTCCTGCATCAAGGCTGTGGGCTCCGAGCTGGAGGTAGGAGCTGAGCTCATTCGAGCCGAAGCCCCGAGAGGAAGAGTCGGCACCGACAAGTCAGTCTGACTATCCTCCCCTGATTCGACTAGAGAGTGTCGGCTTCTGGAGTCCCCAGTCGACACCGAGGACGTCAGAGTGGATGGAGCCGAGGACACTGGAGCAGGACTCTGCTCCAAAGTTTCCACGATAAACAGGTCTGCGTCCTCTGGCTCCAAAGGGCAGGTACGGCTCAGAGGAGTAGCCAAAGCAGGAGTAGTGGTCTCCGGATCCGAAGCCGCTTGGGTCGGAGCCAACAACAATTTAGCAAAGCCTGGTGCCTGTAAAAGCTTCTGCACCAATCAATCCATATCCAAATCTGACAGGCTGACAGATGACCTAGATGAATGCACCGATGGTGCCGACTGAAGCAATGGTGACTGAGGCACTTCAGATACCGGCTCCAAAGCTGTGGGCCGGCTACAAAAAGAAAAGGGAGTTGGCTCAGAGGTCTGTGGAGCCGATATCGCAGAATCCTCCAGTTTTTTTGATTTCTTAAGACTGCTTAGAATCCTTAGATTCCACAGATCATCTAGAGGACTTGGAAAACTTGCTGGCCACATCCTGGTCACTTAACGCCTCTTGAAAAGGATGCTTTAACAAGCCCCCTGTCCATCAACTTCCTTTTCCTCTCTAGCAACACTCGAAGAAAATGAATGACATATGGCACAAGACTAAGTGGACAGCTCCTAAACAATTAACACATGTTACATGTCCATCCGTAACCGACATTTTTTGGCTGCAGTCTGGACACTTTTTAAAGCCAGACTTTGGGTGTTTATCTTTCTCTTCCGCCATTATGTTGCTATAAAAATACACAGAGCAGATAATCAGCAATTTCCTAGGCTCTAACACACACACACACACACACACACACACACACACACACACACACACACACAAAACAGCGCAAGAAAAAAGTATCACAAAATATTAATAAAGCTACTAGGCTCTGAACTCTCGCACACAGAAACGAGCCTGATAAAGAATTTGAATAACTAGAGAAAACAGTATAAACCACTAGAATATTCAAACACCTCTCTACTAAACTAAGGCCAATATACAGGAGGCCAACAATAGAAAAAGGCTATATATACACACACATATATATATATATATATATATATATATATATATATATATACATATATATATACACACACACACACACACACACACACACACACACACACACACACACACACACACACACACACTAGAAACTAAACACAGTAAAAAAAACTAGGCCAAAACACACAAGGCCGATATATTAAAGATCAATAATCACACGGGAAGGGGAGCTTTAGGAAGCTATAAAAGCTAACTACCTAACCTATCGAAGAAAGTTTAGCAAAATATTATCCAAGTAACTGCTAAATCTAAAAGTTTTTAAATAGTACTGGCCCAAGCTTGCACTGGAACCTCCGATCAGATGCCGCGGCAAACTAGATCTGAGGTAATTCACAGTGCATCATGGGATATGCGGCTTGGCCTCGAGCTTTGCATACGGCTGTGCCGGAGCAGATGGATCAGCTCCGAACCCATCAGTTAAGAATGAACAGTGAGATTGAACAACTTCACATTGCCCATTTCTGTTGTGTAGCATATGTAGGCTGGGTCACAAAGAATGGAAGCTTCAGGGACATGATGGCTTTAAATAACCCCTAAGAAAAACCTATCCATTCTTCTTCCTTGGAAGCTGGACAGAACACCATACGTTTTAAGTTTTTTTTTTTTTTTTCTTTTTAGAGGTGATGTCTGCATGCACCAGCTTAGGAGGTTCAGAACCCTGATGCATTTCGAAAAGAGTTCCTGGAACAACGTCTTGTACTAGGACTTGAGAGACTCTGCATGGGGCCTCTGAAATGAGAAGAGGTTCTTCTGTGGATTCAGTTGCCTGCAAGGCCTCAGGAGCCATACTGATCTCCAGCAGAGGCCCAATACCAGGTTCTTGAGATACAAATTTGATGGAAAACTGGTTTGACCACTTTAATGGGTGCATCTGATTTGGAGACGCTATGAAATGAATCCTCTCTGAGGCTGTTAAACTTTCTTTCTTTGGCAGATCATCAACGTCTGGGGATTCCAACAGGGTAGAGGGGGGCTAGGTGTTTTTAACGGCTGTGTCTCAAGGAAGGTATTAAGAGTGGAGAGCCTTGACTGTAGAATTTTAGGTACAAACGACTGACAAATGAAACAAGATCTGTAGTCGTATTCAAGGTCTAAACAAAACAGACACTCAGTGTGCAAATCCTTGTACACAATTTGCCTATCACACTCGCCACTTACCCTTCCTAGCTGACGTCTAATAACAGTTAATACATAGTCAAGATTACAAAAGAAGGCTCCCCAATGGGACATTTAACTGAATCCAACAAGCAAAGCTACTGTACCAAACGATAAGTCTTTCAGGTGCAACAACTTGAATTTGGGCTGGTGGTGACAAAATCTGGGGATCTCGCTCATACAACTTTTTATATACACCCCTACACTATTGAGCTGAGGTCATCATATGGACCCATTCTCTTGGGAAGGTAAAGCTTTGGTACCCTGGCTGGACATCAGCGGACGACAACCGATCTGTTATGAATACTGCAACAGTGATTTCAGTCAGGACATCATAAAAAGTGTGTACACCTATATGGGTTCATGACATTTCACAGCACTGCACAAGCACTGACATAAAATTAATTGAAACAAGCATTACAAAAGTTACTGAAAAAAGAAACTAAACAGTTTCCTTTTGCAATCTTATAACTAAAATACTCCCACTACAGCCACACCAAATTTGTCTGAATAAGGACAGTATTACAGAAAGAGTTTTCATAAAATAAGACGGCAAGTCAGGGCTAACATACAATAGTAAAGTGGTGCAGGTGGGTGTTGCTCGAAGCAAAGGTGCCTCCTAGATTCTTTCACAATCTTTATGTGGAGGTAAGCATCCTGGAGTCTGTTAAGCATATCCAATTGTCCACCCTTAGACATGGGAAGATCACATACTGTAACAGTCGTATGTTCTTTTCGACATATGGGTTAGGTGGCTTATGTCCAGGATTGACTTAGGGTTCTTGCTTTTCTTGAGTACTAAAACGAATATAGAATAAATTTTCTGACTCACTCTAGCTACTTCATTTTTGCCCCCTTCGAATTGGCAGGGTGGGACACCTGACAGCAGCAGAGAATGATAAGTGTGAACAAATGGTGCAACCTCTTGATATTTCTCTTACCCATTTGCCTTGTGTGATTGCCAGCCATGCATCTAAGTGAAGAGAGAACCCACCCCCCCCCCCCCACGACTGCCTCCAGAGGTGATAAGTCAAGCAAACCTACAGGGCCACTGGATCTGCCCTCCAGTGAAGGGATTATGAAAACTCTTGATTCTGCAAACCACTCTGACCTCTTATTCAGCATCCATTGAATGGATCACCTTTGCCACAGATGCCCTTGTCTGAGGTTGAATCAAAGGCCTGACATTGGGTCTTTCTAAATCACAGAGATATGAAGCCCAATCTGCTTCCTGTTGAAAGGTCTGTGAGGCGCTCAAACCTAAACCCTGTAGCAGACAATGTATGGCCTTTCTGTTCACAAACTGACAACTACTCTCTCACTGTAGGACTACAGAGGTGTTGACAAAGGAAGCCTTGGTGAAGGATGCCTTGATAATGTCCACAAAATCAAACAAGCAAAGCCAGGCATGGAGAGGCATGGCAAGTCCAGTACCTGCCATTCTAACTGCCTCACTGGCAGAGTTGCAGAACAGATGCATAGAAAGTTTTACAGTATTTAATACTACACCCAAAGTAATCTGAAGTTGTTTCTGAGTACCTTTTGATGAAAGTTTTTGTAAGGTACCCATAGTTAGATGAATGTCGTCGCTTTAGAAGCGATTCATGTATCAGGTAGTTTAAGTCCCTCGGAGCAAATGTGCTGCAGGTGTAGGATCAGTTCCCCATTCTATCATTCTAGATTCTCTGAAGGATTGACAGCTGAAGTTTTGTCTGTAACTCCTCTTTAGTGCTTGCTGCAAGAATCATAGAAGCCTTTTTACCAGAATTCTGTGCGGAGTCTGCATGTCCTCCCTGCGGTCAAGTGAGCTTTAAAGACATGCAGGTAGGTGCGTGTGTGTGTGCCTTCTGTGAAGGTTGGGTGTTGGGCTGGCGACTTGACACTAAAAACTCCACTGCCAATCAATTTGTGGACCGGTGACACGCTGTGGTGACCCCTAACAGGAGAAGCTAAAAGAGATTGCTTTTGCCCACACCTACATAGATATCTTACCAGTCTTGCATGGTACTGCTTCTGAAGTGTCAGTTTCTTGCCATGCCTTCCCAGCAATCAGGTCTGTAACACTGCCCACAGGAGAGACCACTCAGGAGGTATAGAAAGCAGAACTGCATGCTTCAAAGATCACTTCCTCATACAGAGAGGGTAGTTAGGTGGGTCAGAATGCCCCTCAGCTCCAGGATTTCACCAAATGAGGGAATTGTGGGAATCCTCTTGATCCTCCAAGTCCATGTCTGACATAGGGGAACTCCTTCTGGGAGTCCAAGTGTATCTTTTCATATAATCTCTTCCTTAATACCTCTGGCTATCATTTCTGCTCTTTCCCTGGGAACCATGATTAGATGGTGGAAAAGCAACTTTGGCATCTCAGGGTGAAGCTGATGCTAATGGATGTGCTGTAAACCTTCTCGATGGAGATGCTAACATCCTCTACATAACTTTGAATGATGATCTGGAAACCATCAGCACCCCGGAATCTGACTCCTGGGCAAAACCACTCCCTGCTGAAGCTGTGACAGCCTGCACCAACATCTGAAGCCTGAGGAACTGGATGGATCAAAGCTGGAGATCAGTGCTGATAACTCCCCCACTGAGAATGGACTCACACAGATTGGAGCCCAAGACAATGCTCAGGAATTTGCCTCAAGTTATTGGTTCCGAGACTCTGTCAGTCCTGAAGGTCTCGGGGTCAAGTGTGTGTTGGATGTAAGGAGATCTGAGCAAACGTAAACACCGAGTTTTTGGAGACTGGTTGTCTCAAGCCACTAGCACAAAGACAGGTGCTGGGGAAAGAGCTAACAGGTGAAAGGAAGCCAACCTGATCTGCCCCAGATACAGAGGGAGATGGGATGGTACACAACTCTATTCTAGGCCTTAAGAAAGGACCTCATCACAGGTTGCCCAGTCTGCTTCAAATGTGCTTCTGAACAATCTAAATGATCTGACTGAAGAAGCCAATGGAGATCTCAATGGAACAAACCTGGAAAATTGAACAATGAGAGTCTCTCTCGGAATCCTAGAAAGTGAGGTATCGCAAATAAGAGATCTCCAATGGAGACCTGGCTGCCGCAGCTCTAGTGAATGTCGGTGAAAACTCCTCTGCTGAAAGAGGGGTCTTATAATCCAAATGAGGATGAGTATCCCCTAATTTACATTTCCTTGGCTCCTTATCCCGGTCCCTCTTCTTCTTTCTCCCTCGTTATCCTTTCTTTTACCATTCTTCTGGGATGTACATGTATCTGGAGGAAAAGACCCTCAATTCTTAAGTTTTTGTCTGACAGCAACAGCTTTGGATCCAAATCCCTAGAAAATGGATTACTCTACATCAAAGTGTTCTGGACCTAAACAAATCAAGCAGCAGTCAGAATCTTAGGGTACGATTTTATGCCCGTATTTGGAGCATTTCTAAAAACTGTTATCCATAGCAGTGAGATACCTATAAGGCAACTGAAAGAACCTACCAACCAAAGCACTAACAAAGCTGAAAGTTAAAGCAGAACAACTTTTTTTTTTTTTTTTTTTTTTTTTACTGCTGAGAAGAATGATGTTAGGCAACCAGCTTAAGTGCTGAGAGGAGTCTAGGCAAAAACTACAAAATACAGAGTACAAGCTACTGAAGAACTCTAATTCTACTTTATAAAGATAACTGCCCCTTAGTGAACTGTCCATTTCCAATGGCAATAAATGAGATCTAAGGCTACTAAAGGCACAGGGCATTTTAGGAAGTTCACAAGCTAGAGGCTGACATGTCTAGACTGGATCCGACAAATGTCTCCAGTCCCAACAGTTTGATCAGATGGATGGATAAAATGGAATCTACGTACACTTATTAGGTGGGTAGAGGGAAGGCAACTTAATGGCTACCACGGCCTGTACTTAAGATTTGCTCTTACAGTACATATTTAACAGCTGCAGTACATTCTTCAGGGAGGATCAGCTCATTTGTACATCAAATATACGAGTAGATAAACAAGCAAAAATACTCAGAACTACGTAAGGAGAACAGTTACAGGATATCCTGAAGCACAGTTACCGTAAACGCAGGCCTACCCCTGGACTGTGCATCCATTTTATAGTGTTCTATGAAAGAGTAGGGAGCAGATTATACTGCGAATTCTAAAATGTGTGCTGAAACATTTTTGAAACAGGCTGCTGGTGTGGGTGATGCCCTAGTGAAATGAGCATCTACGCCGCTTTGGGGAAGTTGATTGTGTTTTTAAAGGAAGAAGCAATAAAATGCACCAACTGTTTACAGTCTGTTTATTAACTGACAGGCCTGCCTTCCTTCCCTTTACTGAAATAAATGGAGAGGTAATCAGTTCTTCTGGAAGCATTAGCCCTTCTTGTACTGTACCTATGCAGTCAAGCAATCAAAAGGTGCACATGGTGCTTTCCAAAGGTTTTTATAGCTTGACAACAGCAGTATTTGAATAGGCTGACTGACTGGCAGTCACCGCAAAATACACTGTTTTCATAAAAGATGGACTTCCGATTTCTTTTCAATGACATTTTATTGTGGAATATCAAGCAAATTGATTTAAAACACGACAACGTGTAACTCTAAAATCCTATCAGAAGGAGCAGCAATCAACGAGTAACTTACAGACATCAATTTTAACTTTCTTTAATATGGATTTAAAAAGGAAGTAAAGATAACTTCTCCAATGCAAGTTTAAAATACCATGGAGATAAGTGTACTCAAAGGTCTTAAGTGTAGGACTCTAACTTTAAGAAAAGTCTTGACAGAAGGCTTTGTTGCTACCTGTGGGATGGTTGGAAGGCAATTAACAAAAGAAATGTGAACAGTAATGACATTTTTACATAAATTATTTTTTTTATATTTTCGGAAAATATAAAACTAATCACTTCTTACTTTTGAAATACTAACTCCTGTCACTTAGGGTTATGATTCTATACAGATGTGCACATTTACTTCAAATGGAGATTTTTGCTTTTACTATAGCTTAGTAATACTTCTTGCCAGGTCTACCAACTTCCTATAACGTTTTTTTAATTGCACTATGCCCTCACAAGACTGAATGTCAATGTTATGTTTGGTTTTACCCTTTTCACCTTGTGTTTCCTTAATTATGTTGTTCATGCTGTTATACTATTGTGTGTTATAATTTTCATTGCACAATAAAGCATTCTTGCTCTTCGAAACAAAAAAAAAAGCATGAAACTATTCATGATTATAACACATGTATCTCACAGATAACATGGTAAAAACAAAAATGATCACACATGACATACAAGGGGATGACAGTTTTATCTCATACAATACTAAAATGCTTAACTATGAATAAATAAATTATCCCTGCCCAGTACCAAATAGCTTAGTACATAGGCAAAGATATTGAATATCTCAAGAATTAAGTCTCTAACCCACTTCTATCAGAGTGTGCTTCCATACCATGAAGTAAAGCTGTTAAAACAGCAGGATCCCAGACTGTGCTCCCCTCTGAAAAAGTAGCACAATAGCAAACGGCACTATTTTATATGTCATTCCGATATTTTCAGAAAGCTGCCTCTAAGTGCCTTCATGACCACTTAGTGAAACAATAAATGCATCACAGCATTAGGAATAGCCATTTACATACTCCACATACCTTAAAAAGATAGGATCGTTCCTTACCTACTTTACTGTTATTTGGGAAGCCAAGCCTAACACTAATATTATCCTTTAGAAAACACATTTCTCTTAAATTCAACTGCCATTATACATGTTGCCTCCAAACAAAACTTAAAGGGGTGGCTTAGAACTCTATGGTCTTGAAGTGGAGGTAGTCCACTACTTAGATCTCTGCATTCCCTGTGGCTGCTGTCGGGGGGAGGGGGGGTCTGTTTCCACAGGGCCTAGGCAGGGCCAGTTTACTGGGAGCAGGAAAGGAACAGTGTTTGGAGGGACAATGCCTGCTGAACCTAGGAGGCTGGACCTGCAAGAAATCCTTAACTGTTTGCATAGATTTTGCTTTTTCTTCAATCTTTTTAAGACCTCTTCTGCCTTAGTTCCAAATAAGTTATCTTTGTTCAAGGGGGCATCCAATAACTTAGATTTGACATTATCTGGCAGGGGCTGTTCCTTAAGCCATGCATGCCTTTTAATGACAGATCCAGTGACTGCTGCCCTGCAAGAAGCTTCTAGGGCGTCAAAACCGCAGTGCAAGCTGTGTTTAGTTACTTGACTTGCAGAATGCATTAACTCTTGCAAATTTTTGGATTCTGCCCAAGCAGGAAAGGAATACATTTTTTGTTTAAGGAGTTCCAAGGTAAGTTGCTGAAATGTCAGCATATGGAACTGACAATTTAGTGCCCTGATAGCAAGAGTAGCTGAGGTGTATACTTTCTTACTCCATCTGTCCAGTGCTCGGGAATCCCTGTCTGAGGGGGTGGGATTCTTAGCAGTGGTTGCTTTAATTCCTTTTGGTCCTTGAGAAATGACCTCAGGGTCAGCTGTAGGACTTTTAAAAAGATATTTGCGTGAGGCAGGGAGTCTATAGTACCTGTCTGGTTTCCTGGGAGCAGGAGGAAGGGCATCAGGAGTCAAGCTGGATTTGAGGAAAACATCCTCCACAACATCCAGGACTGGGGGGATGGCCAAAGGTCTGTATTGTGGAAAATCTAGGAATTCTCTGAGTCTCTCTTTAGACTGAGGGTAGCCCTGACTCTCCCATTAGAAATGCTCCCCTTAAGGTATGCAGGGTTTCCCCAAAGGAAAAAGCTTCTGCATTAGAATCCTCATAAGTGGAGAGGGGTTGATGTCTTCATATTCAAGTGCATCAGATTCATTTGACTTGTTCAGACAAAACTATAGGGGACAGACCTTTTTTTCCTTTTGGAGGGGGTAGCTTGGCTTCCCCTGATCAGCATGATAAGGTCTTCTGCCATTTTAAACATTTGAGACTGAGGCAAAGTAGCAGGCTCCTGAGAGTGGGTCGTCGCTATCTTGGGTGTGGTTCATACCTGGGGCCTAAGAAACTCGGTAGTTTTGGAAAGAACGGTAGTCGCAAAAGAAAACTTTGTGTCAAGATTCGGTAGTGCGAAGGACTTCCTCGGAAGCCAGTGCCTGCTCAGCAGTTCCAGACCCATCCAAGGTTGAGACAACCGTGGGATCCTTAGTCGAAAAGGAGTTCTGCGGCATAACGGACTCCGAAAGGGTCTCAGTAGTGGCCTACAAATCAACTGAAGTGGGCATCAGGGGCTGCGAAAGTGGCTCACTGAGGACCAGAGATTGGATGACTAGCTTAACGGAAGCATCGTCGGTAGGTATGGACCTGTGCAGTGTGTGTTTGTCTATCTTTATGCTTTTTTCAGAAGATCTGCAGTCGGATGGCTTACCAAAGACATATTGAAATTCAAGGACTGTAAGCGAAAATATCTGGCTACAGTAAGGGCCTGACGATGGACAGTTCTGGCATTGAACAAAGCACAGAAGCAACGAGTGACGTCGTTGTCTGGGCCTAAACAAGTGACGCAGAAAGAGTGAAAGACTTGGGTGTGGTATTTGTTTTCCACAGCCAAGACAATTAACTTATTCTGACATCAGTTAGTGCAAGAAAAAAGGATCCCCAACGGGGTACTTCGCTTTAGAAGACTTCAACTTCAATTCGGTAGATGAAAACTAAGGTAGCAGCCGACCGGCACTCGTGCGAACTGCTTCTGCTTCGGGCTCCACGGCAAGAAAGACTGGTGTAATGGCTTCGGCTGCCTTACTTTATACTACTGACAACCTGACGTCAGTCCTCAAGCGACGGCAACCGATGCAAAAATACTAAGTCTCTGGTATTCGGGCCAGCCCGAGGGCTACCCTGGCAGGGATAACCCAAATATAACTGCAACAGTAAAACACGAAGAAAATACTCCGGCTCACAATATCAATTTTTTAAAACATCAAAAAAAACGTACTCACCATAACATTCCATGTTTGTTGTCCAGTATCTCGCCTTCATTTTGCTGGTTGGGTTTGGAACCGAGCATCGGTTCTGACTCAGCCTATACTAAAGCTTGAGCGCTCTTTACTGGCTCAAGGCTGCACTCTATCCCATGAAGCCAAGAGTCCTATTCATGCCCCACATCATGGGAGGAGGAATGCCTCCCCATGACAGTTCATGCGTGGGATGTGCAATGGGTTGTCAGCACTGCATCTTCCTTTACTACTTCAAGGGTGTGACAGCAGCAGGACTGCCTTCCCCACTCACAAAAGACATTGTAATTTTGTTCCTCAGTCTCTAACCATGGATACCAACCACAGTTTGTGCATCCAGAATGGGAACACCACTCTGAGTGAGCACAGCTGTTCCTGCTGCCTTTGCCATCAAGTGCCTGAGTCATTATTAGAATTCAAGGCTTTACTCATACTCCTCAGTGCAGACTTCTTTTTCTGAAGACAATAAATAGTTATTTATAGGTAAATGTATGTCCCCCTCTTGCAACCATACTTAAGCCAAGTATGTACATCTCAACTTATGTCTAAGACACTCTTCATTTGGACAGAAGGCCAGTAAAGTACAGTTGTGTACACTTACCATAAATGTAGATGTTCGAGTGTATTCACTGTTGCAGTCATTACATTTGGGTAATCTGCTGGCAGGTTGCCCTCAGTCGGCCTGAATAACAAAGTCTTGGGTCCTGCGTCGGTTGCTGTCTCCTCTTCCATGACGTCACGTCATCAGGGGTATAAAACATGCAGCAGACGCCATTTTAATTAGTTTTTCTTGCCCCAGATGTCAGGTGCCCCCCAAATGGGGAGCAAAAATATATATGTAAACTGTAAATATATAAATGCACCTTAGAAACATAAAATTTACCTTCAACTAAAAGCAAATACACCACAAAGGCTTTTGAGTATAGTGAAGGAAAGAAAAGGTATAGAAAGGGAGCTGGCGGGTGGGTAACCCAGACTGCAACAGTGAATACACTCGAACATCTACATTTATGGTAAGTGTACACAACTGTGCTATGTTCTTCGTGTTTCACTGTTGCAGTCATTACATTTGGGTAGAATCCCAAAGCTATGGATGGGAGTATGGAACTAAACAGCATTAGGAGCAGCTATAAGGACCTGCACGACTGCAGTGGCAAAGCCTGCCCTGGATTTAGAGAAGAGAGGTAAATGATAATGCTTTGTGAATGTATGAACTGAGCTCCAAGTAGCAGCTTCTAGGATGTCTCTGGTAGGGACCCCTCTGAGAAAAGCTGCTGAAGTAGAGGCAGCCCTAGTGGAATGGGATCTGATCCCCTTGGCACAGGTTTACCATGGTGCAAGTAGCAGAACTGAATGCAATGGCTTATCCACTTAGAAATAGTCTGCTTTGATATAGCCTTCCCCTCTGATCTTGCAGCAAATGCTACCATTAGTTGCTCAGACTTTCTTAGAGATTTTGTCCTGTTTAAGTAGAACCTTAGTTGTCTGTGTACAATGAATGCAGAATGCGCTCCCCTTTGTTCTGCAGATTTGGGAAAAAAGTTGGCAGGTGAATGGTCTGGTTAAGAGCCATACTGGATACCACCTTAGGCATAAAAGAAGGATTGGTCCTGAGGGCCACCCTGTTGGGGTAAAAAATAATGAAAGGCTCCACTGCCATGGCAGCCTGTAGTTCTGAAACTCTTCTAGCTGAAGTGACTGCCAAAAGAAAAGCAGTCTTCCAAGAAAGAAATTTTCTATCTGCAGTAGCTGCTGGCTCAAAAGGAGGCAGGGTGAGTTTTTCCAGCACAAAATTGAGGTCCCATGCAGAAGTTGGCGCTCTCCTGGGAGGCCTTAAATTTTTGGCCCCTCTGAGATACTGTTTTAGCAGTGGATGAGGAAAAGAGGGGAGGCTATATGTTGTAATGAGCTGAGATGGCAGAGGCATGGATTTGTATTGATGAAAATGATAGGCCCTTATCAAGCATCTCAGTTAAGTATTGTAAAATCTGAGGAATATTAGGGTTTGCAGGGTCTATTCCTTGTGCTTGGTTCCAAGCACAGAATCTCTTCCATTTATCAGCATAAGATTTTCTAGTACTAGGCCTTCTGGGCTTCCAAAATGACATCCATCATAGGTTTACTGAGAGATGTGGTTTGAATAATTAGTCGATTAGCCATGCTGCAAGATTCAGTGTTTGGAGCGAAGTGTGCAGAATTTGATAGTTCTGCTGAGACAATAGATGAGGTGTTTGAGGAAAGTACCACGGAGGAAGGTGTGAAATATTCCTCAGAAGTGGGTACCAGTGATGGCAAGGCCAGTCTGGAGCAATTAGAATCATTTTTGTTTTTTCCTGTCTGACTTTTAGTAAGACCTTGGAGAATAGAGGGAGAGGGGGAAAGGCATACATGGATAGGTTTTTCCAGCTGAAGGATAGAGCATCCACTTTCCATGCTTTTTTGTGATGGGTTCTTGTGCAGAATTTGTCCAACTGATAGTTTTGGGGAAAGGCAAATAGATATATGTCTGGGCTCCCCCATTTCTGCTAACATGCTGAAGATTTGTGGATCCAGTTTCCATTCGTGCAGGTCCATAAGATTTCTGCTTAGGTCGTCTGCCAGAGTATGTTGCTTTCCTGGCAGGAATTGAGCTTGAAGATGTAGTTGGTAATTCAAGGCTGTGTTCCACAAGGCCATGGCTAGTCTGCAAAGAGGGTAGGAATGGGTACCCCCCCTCCCTGCTTGTTTATGTACCACATAACTGTGGTGTTGTCCATCTTTACCAGAAGTTGTCCTGGATGAAGTAAGTCCTTGAAGGCTGTCAGGGCATTCTGAACAGCTAGCATTTCTTTCTGGTTGACATGCAGATGCATTTGGTTTGGGCTCCATTTGCCTTGAATGCATCTCCCCTGCCAGGTGGGCCCCCCAAGCATAGTCTGATGCATCTGTAGTTAGAGTTTGGGTGGCAGGGTGTAGAGTGAATGACAGTTCCTTGTTTTGGTGACATGTCTCTGCCCACCAAAGAAACTCCTGTTGTAGGCAGGGAATGAGAGGAATCATTGTTTCCAGGCTGTGACACTGTTGACTCCATAAGCTTTTTAGGTACCATTGAAGTTTCCTCATATGCAGTCTCGCATATGGAATTAGTAGAATACAGGATGCCATGAACCCCAAAGCCTGCAGAATTTGTCTTGCAGATAACTGGGGTTTTGTTGCCATTTGAAGTACGTTGTCAATTGCACTTGTTTGTCTGGCGTGAGGTAAACCATCTGGGCAGTTGTATTTAAGCTTGCACCCAGGAATGTAATTATTTGAGAGGGTACCAGTTGTGATTTCTTTTCGTTTATGTTGTACCCTAGGCATGCTAGAAGCCTTTTTACAAATGCCAGATGTTGAAGAAGAGTGACCTTGTCCTCTGCCTGAATGAGACAATCGTCCAGATAAGGATAAATTTGAATGTTTCTTTGTCTGTAGAATGCAATTACTGGTGCCAGGCACCTTGTAAAGATCCTGGGCGCAGTAGATAAGCCAAAGGGCAGTGCAGAGAATTGGTAATGCAAAAAACCTGCTTTGAAGCAGAGGTATCTTCTGCAAGATTCCCTTATTGAGATATGCAGGTATGCCTCTCTTAAGTCTAGAGTTACCAACCAGGCATTCTTGCCTAGCATAAGCAGTAGCTGTTGTAAAGTCAGCCTTTTGAATTTTGGAATGTCCAGGAACGTGTTCAGAATCGATAAGTCCATTACTGGACGCCATGATTTGTCTTTTCTGGGTACCAGGAAAAGTCTTGAATAAAAACCTTGTCCTTTTTCCTTTCTGATACCAGCTGAATAGCCCCCATATGCATGAGGGCCATGACTTGTTTCTGGGCCTCTGCCCACTGGTTTTGTGGCAGATTTGGCCATCCTTTTGGAATTGGCAAAGTATGGAAATGAAATCTGTACCCCTGGGATACTATGTTTAATACCCACTTGTCCTGGGTTATTAACTGCCAATTTTGAGCATGAAGTGCTAGTTTTCCCCCCAAGAGGGCTGCCAAAAGATAAGTGCGTTTGAAATGGTAGAGGGAAGTCATTCAGACTGCTTACTGTAGGGTTGTGCTTTGTTACCTCCAGATTTGGAGGTGGAGGCACCCCATTGCTTTGACCTGTAAGATCCCTGTGACTGATATCTGGAGCCTTTGGAGCACCTGGGTTTGCTCTGAGCAGCTCTGTTGGACACAGGAAAGGACCAATTCTTAGTAAGCCAGTGCCTACTGAACCTGGGTGGCTGCACTTGCAAGAAATCTTTTACAGTTTGCATAGATTTAGCTTTGTCATCCATTTTCTTTAAAACCTCTTCTGCCTTATTACCAAACAGACTATCATGCTGTAAAGGGGCATCCAACAATTTAGCTTTAACATGATCAGGAGGATTTTGCTCCTTGAGCCAGGCATGCCTTCTTATCAGAGATCCAGTTACGGTGGCCCTGCAAGAGGCCTCCAAGGAATCAAAACCACATTGCAAAGTATGCTTTCCAACCTGTTCTGCTGAATGCAATAAATCCTGTAACTCTATTTTCCACACAATCAGAAATCAACATCATTTTCTGTTTTAGCAAGCCCATAACATGCTGTTGATACTTAAGCATATGAAACTGGCAGTTTAATGCCCTGACTGCCAAGGTTGCATATGTATAAACCTTCTTAGCCCATCTATCCAGCGCCCTAGAATATCTATCAGAAGGGGTAGGATTTTTGGCTGTAAAAGCCTTAACACCCTTGGGACCCTGAAAAATAGTCTCAGGATCAGCAGCAGGATTTTTGAAAATAAATTTGTGGGAGTCAGGAACCCTGTAATATCTGTCTGGCTTGCTAGGAGCCAGAGGCAGGGAATTAGAAGCCATGCTTGATTCCGAGAACACATCAACAATGTCTAATACAGGAGGTATTGCCAAAGGCATATGCTGAGGAAGAAGGAAATCCCTAAGCCTCTTTTTTGATTCAGAGAAGTCCTGACTCTCCCAGTGAAAATGTTCCATTAAAGTATGCAAAGTCTCTCCAAAAGAGTAATCCTCAGGAGGAGACGCAGATGGGATGGATTCCTCTGCATCAGAATCCTTATAAGGTGGAATAGAAAACTCCTGATCAGAAGAGGAATCAGAAGAAATGGAAACAATCTGAAGATTCATAATCAGTGCCTTACCTAGGCCTCTTAGCGGGGGGGGTGGGAACCCCTGACCAAGGTAATTAAATCCTCAGCCATTTTGATCATTTGTTTTTTAGGAATAGGGGCCTGAGCATGTCGCTCATGCGTTGGTTTTTTAGACATAGAAGTTATTTTTTGACCTTGTTTTTATTGATGGCATTGGTTTAATATAAAAATGTTGAGGCCTGAAAACACCCTCAGAAGCCGGTGACTGCTCAGCGGCTCCGGACCCATCCAAGGGAAAGACATCCGCGGGCTCAATACTTTGCGAATCTCGCGGCATACCGGACACCGTATGGGTCTCAGTAGAGGCTTGTGACTCAAAAATAGTGGGTATCAGGGGCTGCGAAAGCACCTCACTGAGTACCGGTGAACCAGCAACTGGCTTAGAAGCTTCGTCGGTTTTGGACCTCTACGGTCTGTCTCTGTCTTTTTCCTTGCGTTTTTTGTGAACTCCGGTAGTCGGATTACTAACCGAAGACATCTCAGGGTAGTTAAATCTTGAACCAAAATATTTAGTAGAAAAAATATACTGACGCTTAATAGTACGTTGGTTAAATTTAGCACAGAACTGACAGCAAGGGACGTTGTGATCAGGGCCTAGGCAAGGAATACAGTACAAATGAAAATCCTTATAAGGTATTTGCTTCCCACAAGTAATGCAATTATTAACTTTTACTGACATCGGTAAGGAGCAAGAAAAAGTTTCCCCTACGGGGTACTTAGCTTTAGTTTGAAGACTTTGGTTCTGAAACTCGAAAACGAAAATTTAAGGAGTCGGCCAACCGGCACTTGCAAACTGCTTCTGCTTCAGGCACAGCGCGGCAAGAAAGACTGATTAAAATGGTGTCGGCTGCATGTTTTACACCCCTGACGTCGTGGAAGAGGAGACAGCAACCGACGCAGGACCCAAGACTTTGTTATTCAGGCCGACTGAGGGCAACCTGCCAGCAGATTACCCAAATGTAATGACTGCAACAGTGAATCACAAAGAACATCTGAGTTACCTAATTCAAAGACACTGCAATATCAGGTACTGCATTTAGTGGCGTACACTAGAGACTTCTAGCACTGACATTCTCACCTCTGAAAGACCAGTCAGCAGGAAATGTGCCCTTCAGAAGTAATACTTAAAATCAGTTCTACATGCATGTACAGAATTAGTCAATGCTATTTTTTTCAGTATGTTACAGCTTTGGGCATTAGAAATGAGCTAACTGATGAGGATGTCTTCACTGACCTCACAAACGGCTTTGATCTAACTGACCACAGCTTACTATTTGATAAACATAATAGGTATCATCTGCACAACCTTGGTTTGTAGATTTCCTCACCAAGCAAAGTACTATTGGGAGGGTAGTCTAATGGTTAAGGTGTTTGCCTTACAAACACAAAGTGCAGGTTTTGAGTCTCACAAGGGATAATTGGCTAGGTTTACAATTACTCGCAAGGGCAGTTAGTTTATTAGTACTAACCTATGAACCTATCCAGGTGCAACTGAAGTTGATGACAAAAAGATGAACTAACACAAATGCGCGCACAGTTTTCTTTCATGGTCAGAAAAGTGGAGAAACATGGTCTTACACATTTGATAGTTGTATATTTATTATTTGTATATTATTACTCTAACATCATTATTACTACAATATGCTCAGCCCAAAATGTGCTGATTTCCAGAATAAGTTCATCAACCTGCTTCACATCAACAACACAGACTTCCTAACTTTCAACTACACATTCAAAAGATGCACAAAAGGTTAAACATACTATTGTTCAGGGCAAAAAGACTATCATCTCTTCTGTCCAAGCAAGCCAAAGCTGCCATAGGCAAAAGAGTACTCAATCTCAACTAGAATATTGACTTTTCATAACTGCATCGTCAAAGAAAAACGGCACGGCTTTTCAGCCATCTCTAATAAAATCTGCTGGTTCATTACTAACTCACCCATTAAAGAGCACCACTGTAACTCTCGTCAAATGGCTTCCAATACATTTGAGAGCCAATCGCTTACTAGAAACAATAAATCACAAAGCCTTTTCTCCCCAGACATCCCTCCTCTTCAAACTCTTCACCAAAACCCTCACATACAACCTCAAGGGTATTTCTCAATTGCAACCCACCCTAACTCTAAAAACTAAATTTCATTGCATTGACAATGCAGTCTACATCCTAAAACATAAACTGTAGGACTCCAATCCTATCTCTATCAGAAATGTCCAAAAGTACTAGAACTTCAGACAAAAGCTCAAGGAACACCGCCTCTCCCAAAGTGTAGCTGCACTCATACAGGTCACATTACATGAACCCTGCAGCTCTCTCACATCCCTTTATCCCTGGTTTCATCCTTCCTCAATTACTGCAACTCTCACACTTTCTCTCCTTTCTACTCCTCTTCCTCGGGCATTCTTCTCTTATTTCTCTGTTTTCTCACCATGGTATTCTTTCCAGCAACTATTCAAACACATCTCTTCTAATGTCTTCATACATCTCTTAACTGATGTGCTGCTAACCTTGGAGCCTAAGCCATCTTATTTATTATGACTACATCTTAACCGAAAAGCACTGCTAAGCATGATTCCATTTTTCCATCCAGGTTTTGACATTGTAAACTGCTTTTTGAACTAAATGTTGTAGCATATTCTTGCATCTGTAAACGTGTATGTTTTTAGCAGATCCACTGGATCTGCAATTATGCTTTGTTCATTTCTTACTTGATTCTATTCACCAGGGAAATGCCTGCAAATGATCCATTGAAATCAGTTCACAACTCTGTTAAACAAATATAAATATATTAAAACAATGAATCTCTTCCTCTCACTCAAAATGTCAGTTGCAATGGTGCAGCGGTTGTATTGTCGCCTCACAGCAAGAGGTTCACCGGTTCGATTCTTGGCTGGAGCGCCTTCTGTGTGGAGTACGCATGTCTTCCCTGCAGTCGACTGAACTTTAAAGACATGCAGGTAGGTGCGCGAGTGCGTGTGTGCCTTCTTTGAAGGTTGGGTGCCAGGCTGGCAACTCGACATGGACCAGTGATCCGCTGTGGCAACCCCTAACAGGGAAAAGCCGAAAGACTTTTTTTTTCCTTCTCACTCAAAATGTACAATTATCACAATAACCTAATTTTATATTATGCTCAAATTCCAGGCCAAAAGGACTGTTTCAAAATCAGATTTGGCTGATGCTGCACACTGAGGCGCACTGTGTACACTGCAAAGAAAATATGCTTGAAAGGTTTGATAGTAACTTACGATGCCGCTTGCGTACTGAAAGCAAAAGCAGACCAAAATGCAGGTTTCACCTAAAACAGTTTCCCTGGTTGTAAAAAAGTGAGTACTGAGCTCAGAGATGGAGAGATGTATAATTACCTAGACAAGTCACAAGCTGGGTCACAACCAGGCCATCTCAATGTCACAGAAATACAGAATCCCATTTACAGTTTTATTTTTGCATTACATAGTCTTTGATTTACTACATGAATACATCCTTTCAGCTTCCTCAATCTAATTTTATAAACTAAAAGTGGAAAAAAGGATAATCACAACAGACCACAGGGTCCTGCTGACAAGAGGGAAAGTACAGTTGTGTATATGTATAGTAACCATAAATGTAGATGTCCAAGTGCATTCACTGTTGCAGTTCTGCCTTGTGGGATTTCTTGCAATGGAAGCTCTTGGACAGTACAACTACCAGAGAAAAATCTCCCTCCTCCAACTGCCGGTGGGCACCCTGAGCGATATCTCTATAAGAGGAGTCAGCTGGCATCATGAGCTCATTTTTTTCTTGCCCTTGAAGGTAGGAGCCCTCTTAGATGGATCCTGATGTCAAAGGCAGGGAACAATGAACCTAAGAAAGGAAAGTACAGGAAGAAGGTCCCCCTAACAGATATGAAACTTGTTCAAGCCTATCTTGTAAGGCTGGGGGTGGGGGTGGAGATACTGCAACAGTGAATAAACTCTAACATCTACATTTATTGTTAGTATACATAACTGTACTATGTTCTTCATGTTTCACTGTTGCAGTCCTGACTTGTGGGATGATTCCCAAAGCAGAGAAGGGTGATGGCAGATTAAGGAGAGGTGAGGATGCCCTGCAGGATAGCAGTGAAAAATCCTGCTCTGGACTTGGAGTAGGCTGATAGATGGTAATGTTTTGTAAAGGTATGCACTGAAGACCAGGTAACAGGTTCCAGCATGTCTTCAGTGTGTACCCATCCCTTTTAGGAAGGCAGCAGAGGCATCAGTTACCCTAGTGGAGTGCATCAAAGTATCAAGTGGCTTTGTACCATGATGGTTGTAACAAAAGAAGAAATGGTGAGAGATCCATTTAGAGATGGCTTACTTGGAAACTGGTTTCCCTTCAGAATCGGTGATGAAGGCCACAAACAGCTGGTCTGATTTCCTCAAAGTCTTTATTCTGTCAAAATAGTAATGGAGTTGCCTATGCACATCCAAGGAATGAATAATTGTTTCCCCTTTGTTTTAAGGTTTGGGGAAGAAAGTAGGCAGATGTATGGCTTGATTTAAGTACGTGTCTGTCACCACCTTGGGCATAAAGGAGGGGTTAGTCCTGAGTGAGAGACTACCTGGGTGGAAGATAAGAAGAGGTTCCACTGCCATGAGTGCCTGCAGTTCAGAAACCCTTCTAGCAGAAGTTATGTCTAACAAGAAGGCATTCCTCCATGTCAAGAATTTTAAGTCAGCAGAAGCAGCTGGTTCAAATGGAGGAAGAGAAAGTTTCTCCACAACAAAATTAAGGTCCCAGGGTGGGGCTAGATGCCTTCTGGGTAGCCTGATGTGGATGCCCTCACTAAGAAACTGTTTCAAAAAAAGGTGAGAGAAGATAGGAGGATGGGCAGAAAGGTCGGCTGAAACAGAGGCATGATTTTTTATGGAGTAAGACAAACCTTTGTCAAGGAGGCTGGCCAGACTGGGCAGGATGACCGCAATGTTGGCTAGAAGAGGATTATGTGCATACTGTCCACACCAAAGGAAGACTCTTCTATTTAGCCAGCACCATTTCATAGTTCTATGCCTTCTAGCCTTTTTTAGAATATCATGAACTCGTTTGTCTAGGATAGGATCAGTCCAAGAAGTTAAGGCATCTTCCATGCTGATGATTTGAGGGTATGCAGGTCAGTGTGTACAATCTTTCCCTTTTCCTATGTCAGAAGGTCCAATTTCTGTGGCAACTGCTATGGTTTTGTGCTGGTTTAGCTGAATGGTAGAGGGTACCAATGCTGCATGGGCCAGTCTGGGGCTATTAGTGTTACCCTTGGCTCCTCTTACCTTATTTTTAGGAGCACACTGGGGAGGGCACAGGAATTGGAGGGAAGCCATAGATGAAGAGGCCTGTCCAACAGAAGGACAAAGCATCTATCGTTCAGGCTTTTTGTTTTGTCCCTGGAGCAAAACTCTTCCAATTGAGTATTTCCTTGGTGGCAAAAAGGTCTATTTGAGGTACTCCCCATTCTTTGGCTATTAGGAGAAAATGCATCCTGATATAGTTGCCACTTGTGGGGGTCTGGCAGGCTTCTGCTGAGGTGGTCTGCTAGCTGGTTGTGCACAACTGGCAGGTATTGTGCTAAGAGGTGCAACCCCAGGGAGTGTGCCATTTCCCAAACATCCACTGCTAAATGGCACAGAAGATGAGAGAGTGACCCCATGCTTGTTTATGTACCACATGACTGTGTTATTGTCTGTTTTCACTACTAGCACTCCTGGTTTTCCAGACTTTTTTGGATTGACATAAGTTCTTTTAAGTTTGTGTGTTTGCCTCTGAGCTTGGCACCCCATTTCCCTTGGGTCTGGAAGTGGATGAAATGTACTCCAAGGCTACCTCTGAGGTGTCTGTAGTCAGTGTTTGCTCCTGGGGTGAATCTGAAGGGGAGACCCAGGTTGAGGGAGCAAGCCTGGGCTCACCATGCAAATTCCTCCTTGACAAGGAATAAGTATGATCTTGGCTGACAGGGGCTATGCATGCTGCCCCCCCAGGGATACAATCCTGATTGAGGTGTCTGTCTGGGATTTCTGATGATTTATGGTGAACCCCAGGGAGGTTCAAGTGATTCTGGGTGAAAATCAAGTCTGAGTTGAGTTTTGTTGGGCTTGTAACCTGGATAAGGCATTCATCCAAACAGGAGGGAAATCTGAACTGCTTTTTCTCTGCAATCAGAGGGGCTAAGCACTTCGTGAAAAGCCTGGGAGCAGTACACAAGCCAAAAGGCAGAGCACAAAACTTGATACTGTCTGGTAACTCTTCTGAAGTGTAAGAAGTTTGTGTGTGATTCTTCTGTGGGAATATGCAGGTATGTGTCTTTTAGATCTAAGAGAGCCATGAAGGCCTTTGGAGAGATCATGGGTAGAAGTTTTTGAAGGATCAACATCTTGAATTCTGGAACCTGTAGAAATCGGTTGAAGGCAGACAGGTCCACAAAAAGATAAACATGTATCTTCCTTCTTTGGAACTAGGAAGAGCTTGGAGTAGAAACCCCTTCCTTTCAGGTGTTCAGGAACCAGTTCCACTGAGCTCTGAGCCCAAAGCATCTCTACATGGGACACAGCCTCTGTTCTTTGGTTTGCTGGAATGTCTGGAAAGCCTGAGGGTTTCAAAGGCTTTTTGAATTTGATTAGTGCCACTGGTATGAAGTAATGAGGGACCTTCCTCCAAGTCTGGGAGAGGGAGGGGAGGGGGGACTATCATGAAAAAGTCATGATTGTTCCCTGCCAGTGGCCTGTGTTCTAGAACTCCCTGGCCTAGAAGTTTCTTAATTCCACTGCATTGGCCTTTGGTGCTCTCTGGCTCCTTTCCCTACATGGATTTCTTTGCTAACTTTAGAGTGGGAGGGAAAGGACCAATGCTTAGAAAGGTAGTTTTGAATGAAACACAAAGGCTGTACTTGCAGAAAGTCCTTAACATTCTGCATAAACTTGGACCCATCTTCCATTTTTTTTGAGAACAGCCTCTGCTTTGGGGCCAAAAAGGAAGTCCTTGCCCAAGGGGGTATCGAAGAGGTTAGATATGACACGCTCTGGGAGGGACTACGGCCTCAGCCAAGTGCGTCTTTTAATGATGGAGCCTATAGCTGTAAGCCCTGCTGAAGGCCTACATAGCATCATATCTATAGTGAAGGAAATGTTTTGCTACCTTGGAGCTGAAATTGCAAAGGTCAAGTAACTCTTTAGAAAGACCCCTGTTTTCTACAGTCATAAGCTTCCGTTTCATCTGATATAGTAAAGTCTCATGGTATTTAATCATGTGGAACTGACAATTTAATGCCTCATAGATAAGGCGACGGAAGTATAAACATTTGTGCCAAATCTATCCAGGGTCCTACTTTTTTATCTGTGGCCAAGGGGGTTTTGGAGGTGCTAGCTCTGGCTCCTTTTGAAACATAGGTTATGATCGTTAGATCAGCTGTATGATTCTAAAAGAGATGGTTATAAGAATCCAAAACCCTATAAAACAAGTCAGAATTTCTAGAGGCAGGAGGGAGGAGAGGGAGTCCGGCTTCAAAGAAGAGTCCTGAAAGACGATCTATAACCTTCAAAATAGGTGGTAAGGTGAGGGGTTTATGGTCTGAGAAGTTGAGAAACTCCTTTATCCTATTTTTGGATGGGGTAATCTTGGGCTTCCCACTGTAAGTGTTCCCTAAAAGTGTGCAGGGTTTCCCAGAATAATATATCCTCAAGAGGGGAAGAAAAACCCAAGTTCTCCTCAGTCTAAGTCTTCAAAAGATGCAATGGAAGGGCCCACTTTAAAGACAGAATCTTCCTCTGACTCAAAACAGCCAGAAAGGACTTCTGGAAGGAAATCTATTTTTCCAGAGTAGGGTTCATTTGGGGTGTTGCCTGGATCTAACAAGAGAAACCAGGATTCAGCCAATCTCACAATGTCCTGCTGATAAACCTGTGAATAGGAGCATGTAAGTTTACCCTTGGCATAACTCGAAGTACACATGCTCCAAAACCTCAGACTTTTCTTGCCCCCTAGATAGGAGGCTGAAGCCTACACCTCTTAAAGTTCTAGAAAGGGAATACAACATTTGAAAACAATTGGATAGGATAAACCCATCCCAGCCAGAGAAAGATTATCTTGGGGAATGGAGGAAGGGTATATGCAAGGCAGCAGTGATCTATTCAAACATAAAAAGTTACGGTTAAGTTCCTACACAACTGAACTATGTTCTTATATCCCTGTTGCACTACTCCTTAGAATTGGGATGATTCCTAAAACCTAAGTACAGTGGGTGGATGGAGATGAATTAAACTTTAGTATGCCTTGTAGAACAGCTTTGATAAGTCCAGTTATAGGTCTGGATAAAAAATTCAGTTTATAATGTTAAGTAAATGTGTGAACAGACGACCACCTTGCAGCCTCTAAGATGGCGCCAGAATCCATTACCTTCAAGAATGTTCATAAGGTAGCGACTGCTCCTGATAGAGGATGCATTTATATGGTCTGGTAGGTTCTTGCCATGGTTAAAGTAACAAAAATAACTAGAAAGAAAAGTACAGTG